>NC_083325.1:20545611-20847271 GCF_963455315.2 Globicephala melas
CCATATTATGAAAGGGGCAATCTATGAATGCTATAATTAGACTACTAACTTACAAAACTCCATAAACAGTCTAAGAGATAACAAAATTACTGTAGATAAAAGTGCTTCCCCAGAAAGCTAAGGCAAGAAAACATGAAAGGAAGAAAATTAGCTAAGATTCAAATTTTAAAAACAAAAAACGGAGGCACTTACAACCCTTTGGTTACTTCCCATTCTTTCGAGTAAAAATTGAAATCCCTTCATGTGAAATTCATGATCTGACTCCATACCAACCATCTCATCACTCATCTCCCCTCTCATCCTTTACAGCAGGAGTCAGAAAACTTGTTCCGTGAAGGCCAGGTAGTAAATATTCTAGGCTCTGTAGACCATATTTCCTTCCATATGCAACTACTCAGCTCTGCTGTTTTAGCATGAGTGCAGTCTTAGCCAATATGTTGAAAATAAGAATATGGCTGTGTTCTAATAAAACTATATTTATGGGCACTATAATGTGAATGTCATATAATTTTCATATATCATAGAATATAGTTCATCTTTAAATATTTTTTTAACCATTCAAAAATGTGAAAACAGGGGAGCCATAAAGAAATAGATAGTGGTCTGCATTTGGTCCACAGCCATAGTTTGCCCACCTAGGCATCTCTATAGCCTCCAGTTCGCTAAGTCAGTAGTCTATCATTCCATAGATTAAAATACTTTGAGGACTCCACACATGCTATGCTCTTTTGGGCATCAAAGGCATTGTACTTGTTCCTTCTCTTGCAATACTCTCACCACATCCTTCTTTGACAAACTAATTCTGCATACCTTTCACTTTTCAATTTCTCTGAGATGTCTTCCTGAGTCCCTCATATCTGGGCTTGATCCCTCTTCTATATGCCCCATGACACACTAGACTTTTACATCACAGGACTAGTGACATTGTGCCTGGTCCTAGACCAAATACAAGTTGGTCTGAATTGCTATCCAGTATATATCCTGGGCCCAGGCACTAAACTGGTCCTCAGTAAATACCGATTGAATAAATGGCTGAAGGTAGGAGCTGAAGAACATTAGGATGACAAGTTGACCTAGATTAGACTAGCCATTGGGGTGTTGGAAGACTTTCTGTAAAGACAAGTTTGGATGAATAAAGAGCTATTTGGATGCAGTAGTATGGCACAGTGATTAAGAGAATAGGTTCTGACATCAAACCTGCTTGAGCTCTGTGTGACCCTTGGCAAGTGGCCAGAGTGTTCTATAACACAATTTTCTCATTTGGGGGATGCAAATGGTACAATTTCATAAAAACGGAATGTGCTCACACTAGTGGAACATAGTGCTTGACACAAAATAGGCTATCAATAAAACATATCTATCATTAGTACTGATATCAGGCAGAAAGGAATCTAACCTCAAGGACTCTAAGGACTAAAAATGAGAGCTTGTATTTTATTTTTCATCAATAAATTTATTGACTCACTGCACAAAAAATGTGTCCAGTAGAACCAATCTGATTTGAAAGATTGGAATAAAGAATAGAAAACTGATTTATCCTTAGAGCTAGAGTCCACAGATACGCAATACATCTAGAATTACATCTCTATATGTAGAGAGATAAGGAGGCAGAGTCAGGTTTCTCACATGCACTAATATATTGCAAGTGGCTGACTGAAGGTGCAGGGCTCATGACTGAGTTGGACAGCTTTGCCAACTGCCAAGAGATAAGAAGAAAGGCGGCCTTCTTCTTAACACAGCCTAAACCTCCCGCCACCAAATCTGTTACCTCCATTCCCTAGGAGGTGGCAGTAGACAAGGGCAGTGACAAACACAGGGTGCTTTGGATGGAAATTGTCCTTAATATTTTACCATGGTGTTTCACAGGGCTTGCCACCTTTTACTCATTTTTGTAGCATCTCAATCTCTCTGCCCTTATTTTCCATTCTAAGGAGGGCATACAGCAAGGTTGTCCATAGGTCACTTACTCCCAGAAGTTCAGGTGAAGCCCCCATTGCTGATTTTGGGCAAGAAGTGACTGGAGATGGCCAGCTCTATATGATTACTGACACCTGGCTCCCCTGGCAGCCCCACTGTCTTATAAGCCCCATCCCTCTCTCCTTCTTGGGCTGAACAGAACAGGATGGTATCAGCATCAGAAGTGCTATGGGGGGCTTCCCTGGTGGCGCAGTGGCTGAGAGTCCGCCTGCTGATGCAGGGGACGCGGGTTCGTGCCCCGGTCCAGGAGGATCCCACGTGCCACGGAGCGGCTGCGCCCATGAGCCATGGCCGCTGAGCCTGCGCGTCCGGAGCCTGTTGCTCTGCAACAGGAGAGGCCACAGCAGTGAGAGGCCCGCGTACAGCAAAAAAAAAAAAAAAAAAGAAGTGCTATGGGGTTAAATCACAGTATTCCTGTAGGCCGTAGGGAATAAAAAATGCAATTCTTATTGTGAAAATTTTAAAATAGTTTTTATGATGAGTATAATACTATCTATAATACTATGATAATTACTGCACAGATGTTACATACATAACCAGCGACACTGAAATTCTTGCTAGCAAGATTCCTTGTTAGCACTGCAAAGAGATATAAATTGATTACTGAATATATGTGAATAAAAAAAGAATTTTGCAAAGTTGGCTCAGTATGGAAATATCCCTAGGATTTTCTAGGTTCGGTAGGTGGAAAGATTTATTTTTCTTTGAAGGAAGTAATTTTTTTTTTGAAGGATGGGTCCTATGGTGTGTATTGGAGGGGTTTGGCTTTTTTAAAAGTCTTGTATTTGTTGTAACTGTTCATATCTTTTCTGTGTTGAATTCATTATTCTCATGGTACTGGCCTTTTAAACTACATGCCTCTGAGTCTTTCAATTTATAAATATGTTATCTTCATAAATATTGTAAAAACAACAAAAAAGTAAAAGCTATTAGTATACTATGAATGTGGATTGTTGTATAGATTTTTGTACATAGATGTTTGGTCTTGAATTAAAAATATATTTCAATATAATATTGTTTACAATTATAAGCTAACATTTATTGAGCCCCTACTTTCTCTCTCTCTCTCCTCTCTCTCCAATTTATTTCTTAGAATAAAAACAATGAGTTATGTGATTTTATTATCCTCATCTTACACATGAAGCAATAGGAACAGAAAAGTGAAGTAACTAACTCAAAGTCATAGACAAGGTACATGGCAGATCTCATTAATGATCAAGTATATCAAATTTCTAAGATTTACTAATTTTATTCATTATTTATTATGATTTTAATCAGGAAAACTTATAAATATTACCTTGTCACTATGTCCTACAGGCATATTGGAAAGGTGGTTTTTGTAGTTTTTTAGTATATTTAGTATGTTAGTATAGTTAGTAGTATATTTTTCAGTATGAATTTTATTTAAGATACAGAGTCAAGTCAAATGAGTGCAGAAAACGTATCTGTTCACTTAAAATTCTATTCACTACTCACTTTATAAACATAGGAGGACCAAATAGAATATTTTCTACTAATTTTTGATAAATCGTGACAAATGTGCACTCAAAGATGTGACAGCCTACTGGAAAATTACCCTTTACCACAGTATTGCTGAGAAAAATATCCTCAGAGTGTCTTTTTAGCCAGTCTGTTCTCAGCTTCTTTCTCCAAAAAGAAGATTAGGTTTATCAGGACCAAAGTGTAAAATAAGCTACATTTATCTCAAGACCACATACACATGATGCATGAGCACACACACTCACATATGCACATACACGTACACACATACACACACACATGCACACCTCCCCTATTATATCTTGCTCTTTGCTTCTTGCTTCCTTACCTCATTCCCAAAGAACTATGTACTCAGTAAACTATAAAATAATCCTTACTAATATATTGGGAGTGAATTACTCAAACATTATTCTTCCAAAAAGGGGCAAATTTAGCTTGACCAATGAAATGGACACTACCTTGGTACCAAACAATTATATTTCATTTATGATCATTTGAAAATTCACTTATACTCAATGAAAATATTATATCTTGCAGTTCACACTTTGTGTTGCTATTTAAATTTTTAAACAGAGATGAAACTCCAAATGGTACCATATAATGAAATCACTGAAGTAACTGAAATTCTACTTCTGCATCTTATTTATTGCTATACTTCCAATTTACTGTTTAAATGCAAGAATATATAGTACTACAGGTTCTAGAGACACAAACTACATCCTAAGAGAACTTGAAAAATTCCAAACTGGTAAGAACTTAAAAATTACTCTTGAATTGAACACATAGTCTACAAACCAAGTGTATAGTTGGGAGTTATCCAGATTAGCTCCTATATGATACATTATACCTAAAATATAAAAGATACTAATTTGAAGTTAATATATGTATTATTATAACTCAACTGTAACCACAGAATCTTTTCAGAACTTCCACCAAAAAAAAAGTTTCTTGGGGAGGAATATTTTATCACTTAAGACTGTTGAGAATTGATATAACATGGTAATAACAAAAAGTCAACCAATTTTGTATGGTTTTATCATTGTTTTTAAATTCTCTAGATTACACTCCCTTCTTGCTGGTACCTGGGGTACTCCAACCACCATCCTCTGATGCAACACTGAGTCAAGAGAAAATCTGTTTGGTGAGTTTCAACTGAAATATCATGTGAATGTGATGTATAACTTGTAAATTAGTATACCAATGCAAGGTACTGATTTGTTTTAACAGTGTGCTCTGGAAGACTGAAAGGGCCTGTTCACAAAAGAATGCTTCACTATTGACAACGTTTCAGATGACTTCAGGGAGGAGATGTGCTTGAGAATGAGGTCTAGGCTGGCACTCTTGGCTTTATACCAAAAAGAGATACATCCATAAAGCCAGGCAAGGAGTTCTGCAATGTGATCAAACACAAGTTACACATGAGAAAATTATCCTAGTATATTCTTTGCAACACTTTTGAAAACGCAACTCAAAGATGTAGTTTCTAGTTACATATGCTAGATATCCAGGAAACTGTAAGGAACTGAACTTGACTGGTTGTGTTGACAGAGTGTCAGAACTGCAGGCCGTTGCCAGAAGAAAATGTGGGAGTATAATACACAAGAAATGGAGGTGCATCACTGATTCTTTTTAATGCATGGAAGTTTACAGTAGCAGTGATTGAGTTCAGACTTTAGCTCTACAAAGCTTGTCAGGAAGGGCAGTGCATAACTGTGGGGAAACTATTTTCACACTCCAATTAAACTAACATCTTGGTGAGTCTAGATTTTTAAAATTAGGTTTCAGATGAAACTCGCTAAATTCTATTTAAATTGTTAAGACATATTGATATATCACTCTGTTCTAAAAATGACTAAAAATTCACCAAAGGCTACGTGGCCTTGTGCAAACCAGTCCTCTCTGGCCTTAAATTTCCTCCTGTGTAAAACGAGAGTTTAGACTTGATCATCTCTGACCTTCCAATTATAATTTTAGATCTATGGTCTGATATATAAAACAGCTTAGGAAAGATAGCAATTAACTTTTCTTGAGTGCTTGTCTCACCTGAAAGAAATCTGAGCTCTGTTAAAACCTGCTTTTCTTAGCTCAAAGACATTCTGACTTGACAAAATTAAGTTATATAAGAAAAGTCTTCCTACAAAAGGCAATTCCACGGATTTAAGTTTGATTCCAGGATTATTTCAAATTATTCAGGTCTGTATACTAAAGTGTGGTCAAGATGACAACTCTGCCCTAACCGCAAATACCTGTAAATGAGTGTGAAAGAATCCATGACCTTCAAAAACTAACAGAATTGAGCTTAGCAGTCGTTAAAATTCTAAATGTGTTCAATGTTTTTCCAAAGGCAGTATTTCCTTTAAAAAAGGCAATGTAGGAAAAGCTTTTCTTATTTTGCCTAAATTACCAAACAAAGAAGTAAGGCATGGTTTAATACGGCGCTGGAGATCCTACCATATGATGCTGCTTTAGGCAGATATAAAATGGGTAATTTTCCTTTAACAACAACAGACGGCTTGTGTTTTATTTCTTGAGTTTGCCATGAATCACTATAGAATTCACAGCAAAGTAAATGAGAATGTGTTCCTTTCTTGACTCCCTGCCATTGTTAATTCCCTATTTCTTTTTTTTTTTTTTTGCGGTACGCGGGCCTCTCACTGTTGTGGCCTCTCCCGTTACGGAGCACAGGCTCCGGACGCGCAGGCTCAGCGGCCATGGCTCACAGGCCCAGCTGCTCCGCGGCATGTGGGATCCTCCCGGACTGGGGCACGAACCCGTGTACCCTGCATCAGCAGGCGGACTCTCAACCACTACGCCACCAGGGAAGCCCTTAATTCCCTATTTCTTAAAGGTAGAATGAGTTTTAAGAAAGCCATGTGTTGTCAACAGTACTTCCTATTAAAATTCCCTTTAGTTCTTTATGTGACGACATGATAGAATTCAGAACAATGACTGATTTAAATTAACACAGCAGAAAAAGTCTTACCAAAAAAGTCCTCAGTAACATCCAGCACTCATATAATCACTAGATATGCTTTGAGGTTTATAATTACTTCTCTGACACCCTCTATTCACATGTGAAATCATTTCTCAATGTAAGAGAACAGAAATGAGGCTTAAATACTAGTCTTTATAGAATACAGAATTATTCTAAGCGTTGACCAAAAAAGTGCAATACACCCCTCACCCTATCTCAGTTAAAAATAAATTCTTCTAAAACACAGAGCTGGAAATTTGTTGCAATGATAATGCTGTCCAAACAACCAACAACAGAAAATTAAATGGTTGAATATTTTCTTTCATAATATATTTTTTCTTTGTTTTATAGTCTAAACATTTTTTCTTTGTGAACCTTAGTTAGCATAAAAAACTTCATGAATAGCTCTCCTGACTCACAGCCACTTAATGTCTTCCTTAAAACCAAATCTATAGAATTGAAGTTTTAACTGTAATATTTCTAAGTTAAGTAAGGCGATTTGACAGCACTATAAAAAACATTAAGTTTGTGGTTGCCGTGAGGTTGTCTGATTTCTGAATTCTGTAGTCTAATTTCTCCCAACAGGTAGAGGAAGCCTGTCCATATCTTTGAATAATGTTCTCCAAAATTTATTACTATTTAGGTTATTCATATTGGTACATGAAAACTTTATATGAATGATATTATAATATCTAGAAAAAACACTGCCCTCAATTTTTCCTAAGCTCGCCACATTGATCCCATCAGAAAATATCCATAACCACAAACCTCAAATGGTCCCTTAGGGATGCCCTAAAATCCCACTCTCATTATCACAATGATTACTTCATATCTTTTCCTCAAACCAGTTCTGTCTTCTCCTACTTCATTCTCAGCTGATAACCACCTCGTCTCTTGTTTAATGTTTCTGGGAAAAACAGAAGTGATGAGAAGATGACATACATACCCCACCACCACCTCTACCCACCACTTGCCCCTATACCTTGGACTCTGACTTTCCTCCTGTGGAACTACCCTCCTGATAAAGTTCCCATGTTTCCACTGAATGCTAATAAACAGCTTTGTTTTCTCACTTGAACCAACCCATCTTGACTATTCAAAGACATTGTCCCTGCAATTGTATCACTCTCTCTTGGAATCATCAATTTTTTTGTCTCTTCCGAATCATCCCCATTGGTGTAAAAACACAGTGTGTTCACTGATATTGGCAGCTTAATTTTAAATTAATTTTTAAAAAGCAGATGAAATGAATGGATAAATGAATAGATGTAAAATAAAGCAAATGCAGCAAAATGCATAGAATCTAGGTGGTATGGCTATGAACACTGAACTGTTACATTCTTTCAACTCTTCTGTATGTTGGAAAAATTCCACAATAAAATATTATAAAAAATCATAGTCTAATTTCTTGCAACTTAAAAAAAAATTTCCTCATCTACTTCTAGTACCACTTATTTCTTTGTTTCCCCCACTCCTACAAAGTATTGCCTAAACGTTTTGACTTTGATTTCACTTCATCGTAAAAGTTTATATAAGGGGATAGCATGGAATGACTTTCTATTGCTAATGTCCAAACATTCTGTATCTTTATAATCAAATCATATCTCATATATATCTTACCGGCTTCTTTTTGGATCCAGCCTGAAAATCTTTGTCTTTTATTTGGAGTACTTAGTCTGTTTACATTAAGTGACTACTGTTATACCATTACCAATATATATCTTAGTATTGCTCTATGTAGTAGACTGCATGTGATCATCTCCATGGTACACATTAAGAGGGTAGTGAAATAACATATAGCTAACAAGCTAACAGCGATAATTGACTAAAAATGGTTAAATAATATAAAAGGAAGCAAGGGGAAAAAAACATAGGACAAATCACTACTTTTACCACAATCTGGACAATGCAACAACCTGAGACTAGTTAATTCCTATTTACTGCTGATTCTATCCTCACGCATATGTATTTGTATGTGTGTATGTTATGTGTGCCTGTCTATGTGTCATATATTTAATTCTTTTCATGTTTCACCTCAAAAGACATTATTATTATAGTTTTACATAGTCAACATTCATTTGGATTTACCCACATATTTACTCTTTGTTCCACATTCTTTTCTTTATCTCTATGCTTCCATCCAAGCTCATTTTCCTGCATGAAGAACACTCAAGTATTTTCTTTTAGTGTGGATCTGCTGGTGATAAATTCTCAATTTTTGTTTACATGAAAATGCATTTATTTCAACTTTATTTTTGAATAATATCTTGCCTGGATAAAAATTATAGGATAGCAGTTTCTTTCAGTACTCTGATTAGTTCATTCCATTAATTTTGGCTATCATTGTCACTAGCTAAAAGTCACTTGTCTCTTATTTTGAGGTTAAAGTTCTCTCTCTTTTTAAGGTAACATGTCTTTTTCCTCTGAGTGCTCTGAAAATTTCCTCTTTACCTTTGATTTTTGATGTTTTCTTAGGAAATAACTACGTGCAATTTTCTTGAAGTGCATGGCACTTTTGAATCTGAGTAGTAATGTCTTTCATTTTAATTATGTATCAGCTTTCATGTTTTTCAACCTCTTGTCTCTGTATATTTTATTCTGGATATTAATTCTGACTTATCTTTCAGTTCACAAATTCTTTCTTCAGGTTTGTCTAATCTGCCTGCTACTAAAGCTATTAACTAAAGCAACTGAATTCATTTCAGTTATTGTAGCTTTCAATTATAAAATTTCTATTTTATTCTTTTTTATAGCTCCCTCCATCTTGCCATTTAATTTCCTGAACACATTAATTTACAGAACTTTAATATCCCTGTTTGATAATTCTAATATTTGCATCATTTGTGGATTAATTTTAAATTATATTTTCTCTTTTTTTAGTCAATATTGTTTTTTCATGCCTTGTTATTTTTAATGTAATATCACAACTTGTACTCTATGTACTATATACTTAAATATCAATACTATATTCTTATACACTTATAGTAAATAAGAAGTTAGAGATGATGATATCTTCTTCCAGAGAGAAATTAGTTTGGTTGTGAGCAAAATATTATGGTAAAGATAGATCATCTTAATCTAATGAGAGACTGAGCTGATCTGAAACTGGGCTTTAGTCTTTGTAAGATCTGATCCCCACACTTCACCCATTCCAGAGTCCCAGGTAAAAATGTGGGCTACTGTGGCATATCATAATTTCCAAAGATGGTTCTAACAATCTATGTCCATTTATCTTGATCCTGAGCATGCCTCTGTAACAACCTTATCAATATATTAGAATAGAAATCCTAGCCTGTGACTTTTGACTATAGATCACAAAAATGCCCTGCACTTGTGTCTCTTTTTCTTTGAGATTCTCATTCTTGAAACTCAGCCACAATGCTACGAGGAAGCCCAAACTAGAAAATTTGGAGATAATAAATGCACAGGCCACATCTTGTGTTTGTGATGACATCCTCAGCCAAGGTTCCAGCTGACAGCCAGCATCAAGTCCTACATACATGTGTGAAGGCTCCTCCTCCTCCAGACTGTGATTCTAGTCCCCAGACATCATGCTACCCCCAGCCTTTGAATCTTCCCAGCTGAAGCTTCAAACACTATGGAACAAAGACAAGGCACCCTGCTGTAACCTCAAAGAATTCATGAACCACAGAATCTCTTAGCATAATAAAATAGTTATGCAACACTACATCTCAGGTGATTTGTATGCAGCAATAGTAACTGGAACAGGTGTCTTCTAGACCTTTTGTTCCTGAACTTCAATTTCTGTCCCCCTAGACTAGTGAAACTACCAAAAGCTCTTCTCAATCCCTCCTTGCCTTATTCACTGCTTTGTAATTGGCAGATATTTACATTTCTGGATTTTCCCTCTTTCCAAAATCTTGACCATTCAAGAGCTTGCTCACTTAGTACTTTTCTAGTGGTTTTAATATTTTAGTTATTCTTGGTTGGGAGGGTTCATCTGAAACAATTTAATTCTTCTTTTTTGGGAGCATATGTCAACTCAACCCATGGAATTTTTAGTTTAAATCATTATACACACACACTTCCACCTATATTTTTAATTTCTAAAAGACCTATTTAGGTCATTTTAAATTGTGTTGTTTTTAAAATCTTTTTATTGCTAACATTTTTAAGCCTCTCTGAATTCTTAAAACATATTAGAAAAATTTATATTTTATATTTATGTCTGATAATTCTATTATCTGTAGCTTTTATGAATGTGATTCTCCTGTGCTTTCTGTTTATTCTACTGGCGCTTACTTATGGTATATATTAATACCTTTTTGCCTTAAATACATTATTTCTTAAATACATCTTAAAAATATCTTGGAAATTATTTATGCCTTATGTGAAATTTTATATTTCCAGAAAATCTGTTTCTGCCAATTACTTTGTTCACTATCATCCTGGCATCAACTTATATTAAATTCTTCATTTGGGGTTTGACCACACAGCATGAATTCTGGCTGCAAAATTTGTCGAAGGCCAACTCAAATTTTCAAGGGGCACATTTTTTTTCCTCCGCTCAGGCCCAGGTTACTAAAGACAAGATGGTTTCACTCTTTGTGGATTGAGTTTACTGATAGTTTGCTGTTGTCCTTTGGTATTCCCACTCTATGAGGGGAGTTTTTATTTACCTCTCCATCTCTACCACAAAACAGACTTTATATCATGTCTACTCTGGGCTATGCATCCTTCAACAGAAAACGGAAACAAGCCTTGCCACATAACCTAAGGTTGAAATTTAGTTCGGTCACTTATCTTTCAAGCTTGCCATTTTCTCTTCTTTTATTTGTTTTAGCATTTTGGGATTTGTTATTGTTTTCCCAGGTCACAATACGTTTGAAGGATGCTTGTACATTTTGTCTAGCTTCTTAGTTCTATTCATTAAAAGAATCACTCAGATACCCAGTGAACTTTGTACACTCCTTCAAGATGGCAGCCAGGAATCCAGATATATATGTGAGTTTTACGTGATAGACCCAGTTAAAAAAGGTATCACACAATGCAAACAAAACAAAGTGGGTTCAGTCATGAGAGATGCCAGTCTGTTCCCTCTGGCCAGTGAAAATGAAAGTGAAAGCTGATTAAGAAAGCATCCGGAAGTGCAAAATATGGGCCCAAATTACATGTTATGGCTTCTTGCTGCAGCTTAACACTGTAATATCTAAACTATTTTTGTTCTTAACTCAAATTCTCTTCTGTATGCTAATAAACAGTGGAGGGCTACTGTGCCCCTAAGACCTTGAAAATGAGGGAACGAGATGACTTTTTGAAAGTTAAACTGAAATTTACCACTTGGATCTGAAGTGAGCCAGGGGTATCACACTGCCCCAGTACGTTGTCCTTACATTTTATGCACCTAAACCTCTTGATTCCATGCTCACCGAGCAACCTCCTGATTTCCATGTAAGCCTATCTGTGAGCAGAGAATATGCTGATCGTGCTGACAGGACTATTTCTAGTCTGGGTTACAGTGATTTCTCTTGGTAAATCAATAAAGTGATGTCTGGGTCTGATTTGGCTTCCCTTATAGCTTAACTAAAGCGTGACATAAGCTGATTATGCTGACAGGAACATTTCTGCTGGGTGTAACCACTCAGTTTCTCACTTTAAACTAATGGAGTGGCATTTTAGGTGTCTCCCGAGTTCATTCATGAATTTTAATTAGCTCTCAGTCCTCTCTCACTCTAGATGTTGACCAAGTCAGTATTTTTCAAATCCAGATTTCCATGTCATCAGGAACACAATGTACAATTCCAGGGTATGTGAAAACGGAATAGTACAGGACATTCTCCTGGAATAATATTTAACAGAAACAGTAGGGGAAAAGACAGAGTTGCCTTTTTTGTTAAAAGAGCAAATATAGGGCTTCCCTGGTAGCACAGTGGTTGAGAGCCGCCTGCCGATGCAGGGGACGTGGGTTCGTGCCCTGTCTGGGAAGATCCCACATGCCGCGGAGCGGCTAGGCCCGTGAGCCATGGCCGCTGAGCCTGCGCGTCCGTAGCCTGTGCTCTGCAACGGGAGAGGCCACAGTAGTGAGAAGCCCATGTACCTCAAAAAAAAAAAAAAAAAAAAAGAGCAAATATATTCTACAAAATTTATATTCATCTTAAAACTAAAACTGAGATTCTAAGAAAGTTGCCACTTGCTACCAACCATGTGTGTGTGCCTGAATCACCAGACGCCCAGGGCTACTTCAGTGGCAAAGTTGGTGAGTCAATTCTTGGAGGACACCATCGAGCACCACTTCACATTCACGTCTTCCACTGGTTGGCTGGTTGTTTGTTTGTTTTTTTAAACGACTACTATACTTCCTTTTCTGGTCCCTCCTTCTCTTTCCCATTCTGCTGATCAATCTGCTTATAATGTGGAGAAATTCTATTTTGTGTTAATGGTAGACTGATTTTTTTTGTTTCTCAAAGTATAACCATTACCCAGTTCAATTAATAAGTAAGAAATAGACTAGAAACTCAATTATTACCTACATAAAGTATTTTATAGCTAGTCTATATGAAAGCCACACTAAGCTATCTTGGAAACATTTATACTTGGTTTACTCTCAAGGACTGAGCAGAAAGTTTTCATGTTTCACACTTTCCTCCTTTGGCTCTGGGAATTAGCATGGTAGCTATAAATAAGGCTGGGTTTAGAATAAGGAATAGCATTCAACTACCTCCTTACCCAAACTCTTCAATGATTTCCTCTTGCCTTTAGGATAAAGTTCAATGCCCTCAGCATGGAGTAGACCATGATCTGTCTCCAGCTCACTTCTCAGAGGCTCATTTCTTGCCCCACCTTGCCCTCAATGTGCCTACCTGCCAGATTGAAATTCTTTCAGTTTCCTAATCACTCCATGCTCATTCCCACATCAGGGTCTTGGAATTCCATGTTTCCTCTGCCCTGAACACCCCATCCAGCTGTCATCTGATAGTTAACTTCACTCTTCAGATCTCCACCTAAATAGGAAGCCCCTTCCATTCGGCCTTCCATGCTTGGCTCGCATGCCCCTCACTGTAGGACTTCAGTGGTCAGTGCTCTGTGCATGCCCTCTCATTGCATTTTCAATATTTCATTACAGAATCTCTTGTTTGCTTCTCCATATCATTTTACGGACTGCAAGTGAACTACAACACTAATTCCTCTGCATCCTTCAGCTACTTACTCCTTTTAGAGCTTTTGGCAGAGGATGCTAACTTCCATCCTTTATCCATTCTTCCTTTCTTCCTTGTTGCACCCACAGTTTAGCTGGGTGTCTGGTTGTTCAATACAGAGTATATTTCTCAATATCCCCTGCAACTAAATGTGGCCAGGGAATGTGAGAAGAAGGCTTATGTGCAGTTTTCAGGTCATCTCCACAAGGACACTTATCCTGGATTCTCTGTCCATCTTCTTGATGGCTAGGAAAGGGTGATGGTTTGGAGCTAAACTTGGAAGGCACATGTTGAAGTTGGTATAAATACCCCACTAAGCCTATACTCCTCAGTTCACATTACTGTGCAGGAGAGAAATAAAACTGTATCTCTTATTTGAGTCATTTAAGACAATCAAATCTCTGTGTTACAGCAGCCAAAGACACAGAGGTCAATTTAGATGTCATTTCTTCCAGGATACTTTCATGTGTCTATTACCAGACTATAAATTCCATTAAGACCAGATACTGAATTCACACTTGTTTAATGACACATAAATTAATAAATGAACGAATGATTCCAAGAATCTAGTTATATACTAACCTAATTTATGAATATAATTTCAAAACTTTACAATAAATGGTAGCATAAGTAATTAAGTAGTATCTGTAAAAAATAAATTAGCAGGAATAATATATTTAATTACAGAGTATGAGAATATTTAACATCAGTATATCTATTAATATTATCCCATAAATCAAAGTATAAGGAAAATACAATCACCATAAGGTGAAATCTTGGAGCAAAGGGAGAAAGCAATCCTCTCTCATGAAGTAATGTACTCTCTCCACCATCAGCATTAATTGTAGCATCCTCCAGCTCATGAGGAATTGGGTAGGAGAGCTGAGCTCACATAGCCCAGAAGAAGGACTAGGAAAGAGGTCAGCTCAGGAGGGACAAAGAAAGCAAAACATTTAAAGGAAACTCTGACAACCCTTCAGTCTCACCTATTGACATAGAGTAAAGGAAATGTGTATCTTCATTTCATGGCAAACAAAGCAGCATGCGCTAATCAATTGGCCATGGACCAAATTCCCTCATGCAACTTATCCAAAACAATTATTGTACTTGTCACTTGTTGCTGTTGTTATTTTTGTTTCTGTTTTCAAATAATTCAATAAAGTGTTGGAAACTTTTATGCAAATAACTGTCTCATCTTACACACAAAAATAATAGCCAATGATAAATGACTTTGTACCGTATATCAGAGTATTTGCTAAAAGCAATTTACATACATCATCTCTGAAATCTGTTTAGAAACAATCTAGTAGATCCCTATCATCAGTGTTGATTCATATTATTTTTATTTAACTATTATATACACACGTTAAAATGTAATTACAGTTTTTTAAACTAAAATTCATGACCCATTATTGGGTTGCAAAATCAATTTAATGATTTGAGGTCACTTTTTAAAAAATTTTATAGAATAAATTATACTACAATAGGGCAGGGCAGTGGAAAAGAGAGAAAATACCAGAAAGCAGTGCCTGAAGTATGCACAAATGATGTTCCTTGGAAAGTTTTATTTTGGTTAAATACACACACACACACACACACACACACACACACACACATATCTCCACCCAAAAACTATATGCCAAAGAGGTTAGAACTGCATCATTCTTAGGTCCCCTTACTCTTAGTTGCATAGCCAAAAGCCTATTGACCTCACAGTTGTAGCATGCTCTCACTTGCTTTTTATCCTGGCTCCACTACCTCACTCCAACTGTCCAGTCTTTAGCCCCCATTGGATTGTTACACCCTGGATTCAGATTGCCTTCTGTTCTTCAGTGGTTTGAAGTAGGAAAGATTAGCTTTGGGGCAGAGTGCTATGAGGGAGACTTTCCTTCAGTGACACCAAGTTCCATTTCTCTGGGGCGACCTACTGTTCCTCCCCCATATATAAATAGGAATTCAGGCTGTGCATCTGGGACCACAAAGACCCAAATGATTTTTTTTTTTTTTTGCAGTAAAAATATGGACCTCTTCACGAATTTGCGTGTCATCCTTGCGCAGGGGCCATGCTAATCTTCTCTGTATCGTTCCAATTTTAGTATATGTACTGCCGAAGTGAGCACGACCCAAATGATTTTTAAATCTTGATTCTAATTCTCCCAACCACCACACCACGTAAGTTGTTACCTTTGACTGTATGCGTTGGGGGTGTAGGTGCATTTCCCCAAGCACCTGCAGTACCTGCAACCAATGAGGAATGTCTCCAGGTATGTAAATTTCAATTTTAAATTGTCAAAATAATCTTGAGAAAGAAGAACACAGCTGGAAGAATCACACTCTCTGGCTTCAGATTATACTACAAAACTACATCATCAAAACAGCATAGTACTGGCCCAAAAATAGATACATAGATCAATGGAACAGGATAGAGAGCCCAGAAATAAACTGATGCACTTATGGTCAGATAATCTATGACAATGGAGGCAAGAATATACAACGGAGAAAAGACAGTCTATTCAATAAGTGGTGCTGGGAAAACTTCTACATGTAAAAGAATGAAATTAGAACATTCTCTAACACCATACACAAAAATAAACTCAAAATGGATTAAATATCAGAATGTAAGATGGGATATTCTAGAGGAAAACATAGGCAGAACACTCTGACATAAATCGTAGCAGTGTTTTTTTTTTTGGACCCCTCCCCTAAAGTAAAGGAAATAAAAGCAAAAATAACCAAATGGGACCTAAGTAAACTTAAAAACTTTTACACATCAAAGAAATCCATCAACAAAATGAAGACAACCTACTGAATGGGAGAAAACATTTGCAAAGGATATGACTGATAAGGAATTAATATCCAATATATATAAACAGCTCATACAACTTAACATCCAAAACTCAAACAAACCAATTGAAAAATGAGCAGAAGAACTAAATAGATATTTTTCCAAAGAGGAAATGCAGATGGCCAGCAGGCACATGAGAAGATGCTCAACATTGCTAATCATCAGGGAAATGCAAATCAAAACCATAATGAGATATCACCTCACACCTGTCAGAATGGCTGTAATCAAAAAGAACACAAATAGCAAATGCTAGCAAGGATGTAGAGAAAAAAGAACCCACATACACTGTTGGTGGGAATTGGTGCAGCCACTTTGGAAAACAATATGGAGGTTTCTCAAAAGACTAAAAATAGAACTACCCTTTGATCCAGCAATTCCACTCCTGGATGTACATCCGAAAGAAACAAAAACACTAATTCGAAAGATACAGGCACCCCAATGTTCACAGTGACATTATTTACAATTGCCAAGATATGGAAGCAACCTGTCAGTCAACAGATGAATGGATAAAAAGATGTCATTCATATATATATATATATATGACAGTCATAAAAAAATAGAATTTTCCTGTTTGCAGCAACATGGTTGGACTGGAGGGCATTATGCTAAGTGAAATAAGATAAAGAAAGACAAATACTGTATGATATCACTTATATTTGGAATCTAAAAGATACAACAAACTAGTGAATATAACAAAGAACGAAGCATACTCACAGATATAAAGAATAAAATAGTGGCTACCAGTGGTGGAGGAGGGGCAATATATATGCAGAGGAATTGGAGGTGCAAAGTACTGGGAGTAAGATAGGCTACAACAGTGTACTGTACAACACCTGGAATATAACCAATATTTTGTAATAACTCTAAATGGAGTATACCTTTAAAAACTGTATAAAAAATTAAAAATAAATTTTAAAAGTCAGTCCCAGATGGGAGTGACAGAGGTGAATGACAGAAACTGGCATGGCAAGATAAGGGTCTCTGGTGAGTGGAGACACATAGCAATTTGGGAGGGAGCCTTCTTGAGAGTAAAATGTACCAATGATCTACTTAGCATTATAAAGAGGGAAACTCCTCACATAATCTCCCCAAAGGATGGCTGGAGAACAGTCATATTTGTTACAAACACTACTTCTAAGCCAAAGGGGCCAGTAGACATTTTGGTGCTATTTAAAGCCTTTTGTTCAGGCTTTAAATCTGAGTCTTGCCAAAAGAAGGGAAGCAGATTACTTCAATTCAAATCAATTTAGGTTCAGATTTTTTACGCAAATTCTTAGCTTACAAACATTTACTCTAAAAATTTTAAAGGAAAATGATTTCACTCGACAAAAAGAAAGTAGATGTTAATCCAGTCCTCAAACATTTTTGCTCCTCTGTATTTATTAATCTGAATCACATAAAACAGAGAAGCAATGCCACTTCCTAGGAAGAAATCAAATTTCAAGTGTAATTTCTTACCAATGAAGACCTCCTATTTTACCTCAAAGATAACTTTTGGAATCCACTGAGGGGGATTTTAAGACTTTTCTCTTGGTACTGCCATAGTCAATACCATTTGCCATCTCTAGGACAAGCAGTCCAAATAAATAGCCAGACAAGTACCCCGTGAGTACGTAGTCAAGCTAGATAGGATTCCCAACAAAATCTTTTTCTCTTTGAAATAGTTAAATTTTCACACTGCATTCCATGTTACTTGTACACACTGGACCTACTCATTTGCATGCAAACCATATTTATATTAATGAATTTAAGTAGAAAAATGAAGGTTCAGGGAATTCCCCGGTGGTCCAGTGGCAAAGACTTGGCACTTTCACTGCGGTGGCCTGGGTTCAATTCCTACAAGCTGCGTGGCACAGCCAAAAAGTAATAATAGTAAAAAAAATTAAATTAAAATGAAAAGAAAAGAAAATGAAGGTTCAGAACTGTGTAATTATGTCCTAAAAGATGCTTTCGTTCGAAGTAACAGGAAATTTGAGGCGAATGATTTTGACTCGTGTGTGAAGCTGACTTGTGTAAAGGGGTCAGTTCAAGGTTTCATTTTGTTCCTTCTTCACTAATAACATTTGTGGACATTTATGGATAGAAGCTCTTTTTGCTTACCTCATTTTTTTTTTATTGGAGTATAATTGCTTTACAATGTTGTATTAGTTTCTGCTTATCTCATTTAACTCTCCTAAAACCCACTGACATCTGTATTGTTACCACCATCACCTCCACATTACAGAAAAGGAAATAAAGACTTAGGAAGATTAAGTAATAGGTGCAGAGATCCAGGGCTTGGAAGTGGCAGAGCTTGGATTTGAACACATGTCCGTGTGATGCCAAAAGCTGTACATTTAACAGCTATGCTGATGTGGTCTAGTCAGAGGTCCCTTTGTTAACAGAAAGGAAGGCTTTACAGAAGGTGGGAAATCTTCAGAAAAAAATGCCTCCAAGGACTGCCTTTTGGGGCAGGGGGCAGGAGAGAATAAATCATATAAAAAACTGACAGAAAAGTGTTAGATGGGATGATAGTTATATTTTTTTAACTTCTCCAGTTAATTTCCTGTCTCCAATTGCTGTCCTGAAGTTCTGTGGAGCCGAAGGTCTCAACGCTGCACTGCAGCAGCCATTTAGGACAGGTGATGAGTGTAATTACACATACAAAGCTTTGCTCTGATCAAAAAGTCACCTTCCCTCTTTCCAGAATTTTACAACAATCCCCTGGTGACAGCAGCAATAATAGTTCACAGTTATGTTGACTTTTCCCCATACTGAAAACACCTGGAGATGAATTACACCAAGAATGTCCTAATATTTAGTTTTCCTGGAACTCTTCTGAATCAGTAACACATATTTGATGAAACTCTCTATCAGTGGCCTCCCTGATGCCTAATGGCGTTCCTGGTACTATAAGAATTCAAAAGCCTCTGGAGACAAGGTCCTGCCTCCCAGTAGCTTAGAATTCCAGTATAATACACTCAAGGACAAGTCTTCATTTTATGTACACAGTCCATTTTTTTTTTTTTGTCTTTTACAATTTTATTTTATTTTTTTTACTTCTGTGAACTATTTTTGATATTTTTTTTTTGCGGTACGCGGGCCTCTCACTGCTGTGGCCTCTCCCGTTGCGGAGCACAGGCTCCAGACGCGCAGGCTCAGCGGCCATGGCTCACGGGCCCAGCTGCTCCGCGGCATGTGGGATCTTCCCAGACCGGGGCACGGACCCGTGTCCCCTGCATCGGCAGGCGGACTCTCAACTACTGCGCCACCAGAGAAGCCCCTGTGAACTATTTTTAAAGTAGTAAATAAGATAAAAAATGGAAGTACATCAGTAAGACTGTCCCTGTGAGGCCACTGGCAGAGCAGGAGCATCTACAGTACGAAGTGTCCTTTGTTGATTGGCCTCAAACTAAAAATAACATTCAAATGCCCTATCTCTTCAGTATAAAGGAATTAGCTGGATCCACAGTGTAAATATTCATGAAAGGAAAGAGATCCTAAGGGAAGGTAAATCTCTAAATCCCTGAGACTTTCTGTTTCCTTCATTTGCTGCCTAGTTTAAAACACCACCAAAACCAAGAACTTTCATAGTAAAAGTTGCTGCCAAGTGTCAATGAGAATGAGTCCAAAAGTAAGAATAAGAACAAAAATTTCAAAATAGGAATGTTTAAACATTGCTTTCTCTTCTACTTGTGCTGCTCGTGTCCCTTTCCCAATTAGTTATAAAACATTTCTGGTTCCTCAAGGAGGGGCGGGAGGGATAAATAAGGAATTGGGGATTAACATATACACTACTATATATAAAATAGGTACCCAACAAGGACCTACGGTATAGCACAGGGAACTATACTCAATGTTCTGTGATAACCTCTAAGGGAAAAGCATCTGAAAAAAAAAAAAATATATATATATATGTATGTATAACTGAATCACTTTGCTGTACACCTGAAACTAACACAACATTGTAAATCAACTATACTCCAATTAAAAATTTTTTTAAATAAATAAAAAAATCATTTCTGGTCCCTCAAATGAAACCTGGAGGAACCTCCAAGTCCTAACAGTTAGTGTAGAAAGAGCCGAATTCGATGCAAAAGCGGCAAAGTGGGTCTAGGAGGGCCCCGTGGAGATGATCTCTGTGTTCTGAAAGGGGTGGGGGTGGAGACAGAGGGAACAGCTCTTCACACTGTATCACCTGAATGAGAAGAGGTTGAACACTACTATCCTCCCCCCTTCCCACCACACACCTCAAAGGGGAGCTTTTGCACATCTTCAGTGGAGCGGGAGGGAGAGGCTGCAGGACACTGAAAGAGTGAAAAAGCACCAGGAAAATCAGAACACATTAACAAAGCAAATACCTGGACAGTCCTGGGAAGTGCTGACACGGAAACAAAACCCACTAGCCGGTACAGCACAAGGCGGGGCTGGCCGAGGACCCCAGAGGCGGGAAAGGGGCTCTGGTGCAGTGAGGTTCACAGCTTCACGTGAGGGGAAGGAAGAATGGGATGGAGCAGAGGCCCCAGAGCAGGATGCCTTTTTTTTTTCTTTTGGTCTTCAAACATGATTTTTTTTTCTTTTCAGATTAGAAAGGAAAAAGTTAAACTCTATTTGCAGATATCATCTTACAGGTTGAAAATCCTAGGAATGTACTTTTTTTTTGCACATTTGATCAACCCATTTTATTTATTTATTTACTTGTTTTTACATTTCTTTTTAAAATATTCTTTTCCATTATGGTTTATCATAATATATCGAATATAGTTTTCTGTGTTATACAGTAGGGCCTTGTTGTTTATCCATTCTCTATATAAAAGCTTATATCTGCTCACCCCAGCCCCTCACTCCATCCCTCCCCCAACACCCTCCCCCCTTGGCAACCACCAGTCTGTTCTCTATGTCCATGATTCTGTTTCTTATTCATAAATAGGTTAATCTGTGTGCACCCCTATGTTCATAGCAGCACTATTCACAATAGCCAAAACATGGAAACAACTGAAATGTCCATTGACAGATGAATGGATGAAGAAGATGTGGTACATATATACAACAGAGCAGGACATCTTTAATGACTGCCACTGTGGACACGTGAGTCATCTCAGATCTGCCAGGAAAGGGCTTAGGGAGGTGGTGGGGAAAGGGGGTGGCGTGAGGAGCAAGGCGGGACCCCAGCTCACCCAGGTGGGGGGCTTTATTATTAATACACACCTTGAATTCTCTTTCTCAGGCTGTTACCGCCTATGTGCCCATCTGAAAAAAAATTCATTCTATTCATTCAACATATTATTTTCTAGGTGTAAAACCAATCAGTTAAAGAAAGTTAAACTATATTTTAAATATTCCAGAGAAACATACTGTTAAAAATAAATGACAACAAAAGATCTGGGAAGCAAAGAACTCTCTTTTATAATGCTGATCATCACTTCCTAAATTAGCTATTTTGTAAGCATGCATTTTGGGGTCTTAATTTTCTATATCATAGGCCACACAGGTATAGTTTATTTTATACACACACACACACACACACACACACACAAATACAACTGAAGTAAAAATAAATAAAAACCAGAACAGCAGAGGGAGAGCTGTGAAGGCAGTGGTGACAGAAGCAGCTGTCCATAGAATCAGAGAGTGTTGAGGAACATCTGTAGATTTCAATGAGTGTTGTGATTTAGATTTTGTCTTCAAGAGAGAGGCTTTCACATTGTCAGTGAAGGAGAGAGCAAGTCTGTATTTTTAAGAGGACTCAAAAGTCTAAGAAAAATATGAAATTTGGAAAGTTGGGAACATGACTGCCAAGACAATTGAGGCCACCATTCTACTTTGAAAGATGCAAAGAGCCCAGGAGGTGAAGGTTGATGACACCCTTAATGGACTCAGTCAGTGAAGGGTCGGCAGCTGGAGCAAGTTGCATACAGGAACACAAGGATTTGGGAACTCAGGGACACAGCCTATCACCAAGGCCTTGGGAGGCTTTCTACTTTAAAGTATGATGATGCTTGAAATTGTAGCATTAAAATTGGGCATTGATCAGCTGGGAACTGTTGTCTCAAAACCAGGCGATCCAGGGGAGAGCTCTGGGCATAATGTAGTAGATTCTGAAAATAACTTTCTGCCTCGTCTACGTAATTTGCTTTCTGTAGACAGTTTCCTTCCCAGACCCTCAAGGACCAGCACAGCCATTACCACCACAGCCAAAATAAAAACAAGCTGTCATTTACTATGAACTTACTATAAGCCAAGTACTGGATCAAGCTTTTTGTTGTTGTTTTTTTAAAATTTTATCTATTCTTCAATGAGCTGCAACAAATCTTAACTGCCTTTCCTGAGGACAGGGTGCCCATGTTAGACATGTCCAAAAAGTGTGGTTACTTACCAGTACTTTGTCATTTTCCACAGCATTCACGGGCCTCTGAATTCATTTCTTTTCTTTTCTGTCAAACACACCTTTTAAACTTAATTTTTAGAAATTAATGTTATTCTTATCTCCTCTATTTCATTATTTAAAGAACTCTTATGGTGGCTGCATAATCAAATGGTAAAAATATATGGAAAGAAGGTCTACATGGGGTGAGTGGTTGGGCTAATTGATGCCCAAAGTTCCTGCAAACCCCAAGCTGGATGATTTTATCATGAGAGCTAGGAGAAACCTCAAAGGTCTTATAGCTTTCACATTAGGACACAAAGGCTCAGAGTATTTAAGTAATTTTCCCAAAGACCACAGGGTACTTAGTGATGTTGTAGGACAGTGTTTAGAATATTAACGTGTGTGTGTGTGTGTGTGTGTGTGTGTGTGTCTTATTAGCACTCTTCCTTTTACCTATTTACTCTTCCCCATTTGGACCACCTAAGCCATTTGGATTTATTGCTTAAGATTAGGGAAGCTTTAGCAGAAAAGAGAGGGGAAAAAAGAGCCCCGGGAGAGGACTCAGCAAACAGATAGCAGACTTGGCAGATTACCTGGTGAAGAAGAACTAGGTTACCTATCACAAGCCTAACCAAGGATTCTACAATCTGGAGGGAGACAGATTGTCTGATGAGGAAGCAGTGGGTATTTAGACAGTCACAAGCACCTGAGGAAAGAGACCCTAGATCCTGTTCCCTGTTCCCCAGATAATCCTTGAGTAAATAATCACATGTTTTATCATCAAAGGGACACTATAGATAATTACCTAAAAACACATGTAAACTCAGACTGTACTAAGCAAACCTCAAGGAGGATCACCCTAGGTTTGAAGATGAGAAGGTAACAAAACCTCCCTCAAAAGGCAGAAGGAACCTGTGCTCTTTTCTCAGCAAAGCCCAACAGACAGAGCAAGATCATTAAGAATCAATGAGTCTAGGGAGCTGATGTATTTATAAAGCTTTCCAGAGTTCCTCACATCTCAGCATGAATTCTTTCCACCCCAGAGTGGCTCTGAGTTTGCTATTTTAAACTTTATAGTTTTTATTTATTTATATTTTATAATGTAGGTTTTCCTCAAATGTCTGCTGAGTCTTGATTGTATGCTCATATTTATAGCTGAAATCCCCTTTTGCACTGTGTGCTGTACCTGTTTGTGGGGCAGAGACCCACACCAGTATCTGGACAGAACATTAAGTGACAGTGGTGAAGCAATGCTGCGGGTAGGCGTTCCTAAAACTTTTCACCTGGGCCTGGATCACCCTGGAGGCACACCTGGCTCCCTGAAACCAAGATCCCAGACTTGTTGCTCTCAACTAGATTCAGAAACCACAGTTGGTACGTGGGGCCCAGGGAGGGGCGTGAGGTCTAGAGGATGAACCGGCTTCCTTCCGACGAATCAGCACCTTGTCACCCCTGGCCTAAGCTGACCACCCCTGATCTTAGTTTCATCCACTTCTGGATGTGAATTTAGCACCATATCTGTGTTCTCCAGCAGGAGGTACCCACGGAAGTCCTGAGCTGTAGTTTCCTTCTTCAATCAGTCTGATTTTTTGTGGATTCTTCATAATTCTTGTTCTACCAAAAGTTTTCAAACATGCTTTTGAGCTCAGCTATTTAATTATCTGTTACTTATTTAGTTAAGTATATTTTCTATCATTTCCTGGATTTTGAGGCAGGAGAGAGAGGATACAGGATGTGCTCAACCTGCCACTGTGAAATGAAAGCCAAGGGACAACTCAGCAGGGACCTGGATGCACCAAGAGCTGGAGACCAGCTGGTCAATGGGCCTCTCTCAGGGACCCTCATGTACAGGTGCAGGTGACCCAGAGGGTTAGATAGCTGACCCAGTATCCTGACATTACACTACATAAACCCCCCCAGAACTTAGGTCCAGTGAAACATAGGAGGAACCTAGAACTTGACTGAGAATGCATTTCTTCCTCCCCAACAGAATAAGGGCTTAAAATAGAAGTTAAATTTATTATAGAGAGAGGAAGTTGCATTTTTTATAGCCTTGTAAAGGTAGCAGAATCAGAAATATTCATTCATCTTAGAAATTTTTATTGAGTAACTACTATTTGCCAAACACTGTTCTATACCCTAAATATAGCATAATGAAATCGAAAACACCTCCAAGACTCCTGACTTCCATTCAGTTTCTTTATTAATGAACTCCCAAAAGTACCTTGTTCTCCAAAATGTAATTGAATATGTTTATAAATAAGAGATACTCAATGCTTAAAAATAATTTGAAAATAAAACTCTACCTAGTTAAAGTTGCATTCTATGCTTTAGCAATCAGAGAAAGCCACATATTTGTTTTTTATAAGCTACAAAGCAATGATATAATTCCTAAGTCCCAAACAGCTTTTCCAAGTCATATACAGAACATGCCTTTTCTTGATAGAAGACTAAATGCCTTATTTCAACTTTACCTAGATGCTTTCTCCACCCTCTTCATAAGAATCCTAAGTCTTTTTAATATTACAAGAAAAAAATATGCCTTATCCACAGCCATAAAATTAGATGCTATTGGTTTCTTACAGTTTGAATCAGTACCAATTACACACCCACAGGTCTCTTCTTTATGACAATGGCTTCTATTCAGCATTAGGTAACTATTTCTCCCATTTTTCTTCAGCTAAAAGTAAATTGTAAAGAAATCAATTCAGTTTGGATACGTACATTCATGACATTTATTGTATTCCCACATTTTACATCACAGAATAGGTGCTCATTATTTCAGCTAATCCAAAAGACATACAACTAAAAACAATTTACTAATAATATCCCAGCTTGTTATTTTTTAAATATACAACTACTGTCACAAACAATAGTGACAGTAAAAAATAAGAATGCTAATGTCAATATATCAACCACTATTAACCACTAGAATTATCCAAAATAGCATTAGCAAAGGGTACCTAATAAATATTTCCTGTGGTAATTCTAGATGGAACTTAAATCCAGCTGGCAATAACATACAGACACTTTAGAAAACAGCTCTCAGAACCAAGTGCTTTTAGAGACTCGGGATTTTTCTTGAATATCAGTTGAAGTTGCCAATAATAATAAAAAAAAAAATCAATGTGAAATCAGCTTAGTGTACTTAACAAGTATTTTGATGGCATTAACCACCTTCATGTCATCTCTCATTGGCTGTTTCCCATTTATTTTTATATATATATATATATGTGTATATATATATATATGTGTGTATATATATATGTTTCCTCTGTCCTATTAAAAGTAAACATATAGCTGATTCACTTTGTTGTATAGCAGAAACTAACACAACATTGTAAAGCAATTATACACCAATAAAAAAGAAAGTAAATAAGAGATGATGGTAAGTCAGAAATGGGTACAATCATAGGCTAGAGAGCCTAGAGAACTTTTTTAAAAAGTTCTCTGTTTATCCAATACGGTGTTCTCATTGTTATGATGATTTACTATGGGGCCATGCCACTTAGCAATTTCTTATCCATTCTTTTCTCTCCTGTGAGTTTTCTCTGAAGAATGGCACATTCTTGGACTAGACAACAGCAGACAAGGGCAGATAACATGATGCACATAAATTGAAGTTGCAGGTGGCACCAAGCAGTGAAGATGGAAGATGAGAGGGGTCTGGAACACAATCTGTGTTTCTCCTTGAAATTAACTGTTGCCTTTCCAACAAACCAAATTCTCCAGACCCTGCTCAATATTTACTTCCTTCAAGAAGCTTTCTCCAAAGCAGAGCACTGACTTTTCTAACAGCTATGTGGAAGCCAAGGTGTCATATTCATTTGAATATACAGACAGTCCCTGTCTTACGCTGTTTCAACTTATAAGTTTTCAACTTCACAATAGTGCAAAAGGGGTACACATTCAGTAGAAACTATACTTCGATTTTGATATTTGATCTCTTCTCCGGCAAGATATATGTGGTATGATGCTCTCTCCTGCTGCTGGGCAGCTGCAGCCACAACTTTCAGTCACCCACGAGCCCAAGAACACAAGAGGAAATAACCAATTCACTTACAACCTTTCTGTTTTCCACTTTCAGTACAGTATTCAAAATTACGTGAGATGGTCAACACTTTATTACAAAAGAGGCTTTGTGTTAGATGATTTTTGCCTACCTGTAGGCACATGTAAGGCAGTGTCAGCTAAGCTATGCTGTTTGGTAGGTTAGGGGTATTCAACGCATTTTCAAAGTACAATGTGTTTATTGAGACATAACTCCACAGTAGGATAAGGAAGATCTGTACCGTTCATCAGGGTGTGATTCGAGAATCACATGCATCAGATCATACAGGGTACATTTTAAAAACATAAATTCCCAGGTATCACCCCAGACCTACCAAATCTGAAACTCAAGAAATTGTGCCCTGCAACCTGCATCTAAATGAGCTCCCAGAGTGATTCCCTTGCATACTAAAGTTTAAGAACCACTGCCCCACAGCCTCCAACACAGGTCTATGTATAGCTCAGTAAATACGTGACTGTATTAGAATTTGGGGCCACAGGAGAGAAGAATATATTCAGAAGGGAAAAACATGAACATAAAGTTTGAATGTGGCTTATTAGGAAATGAAACACTGAACAGAGATAGAGGCAGTCTAAGGGAACAGAGAAAGTAAACATATAAAAATGAAAGTGATCGCAAGCTCACTAAAAAAACACCACAGAAGAAATCAGATACTGAGAAAAATGCTGCAACACACACACACACATACACACACACATCACCCACACACACACACACACACACACACACACAGAAATTAAAAGATGAGTGTCTTCTATTTTAGAAGGCAAATGGCCATTCCTTTATTTTTACAAATTCACAAACACTCTGCCTAAAAATGCTGGAAAAGGTGAGTGAAGAAAAGGTTTTCTTACTTTGTATTCACAAAGGAAAACAAACAAAATAGTTCTTTCTAGCCAAGGTCAACTTTTTAAAAAACAAAATCACTAGAATTTTTTTCCCTAACATCCTTTATTTTATGTTTTTCTAATAAAAATTATATATATTTAATTATATATACTATACAAAATGATGTTTGGATATACATATACATACATCTATATAATGATTACTATAGCAAAGTTAATCCAATTAACACATCTATGGCTCCACACAGTTACTCTGTGTATGTGTGTATTGAAAGCACCTGTAATCTACTCTCTTAGCAAATTTGCAATATAAAATACAGTATTTTTAAATATAGCCCTCATACTCTACATTCAATCCCTAGAATTTATTCATCTAATATAACTGCAACTTTGTAACCTTTGACCAACACCCCCATTTCCCCACTTCCCTGCCCCTGGTGAGCACCATTTTAAGTTTTACTTCTATGTATTCACCTTTTTTAGATTCCACATATTAAGTGAGATCATGTAGCATTTTTCCTCGTGCCTGGCTTATTTCACTTAGTATAATATCCTCCAGGTTCATACAGTTTGTCATTCATACATACAGCCTTCTTTTTAAGGCTGAATAATATTTCATACACACACACACACACACACACACACACACACACACACACCACACCTTCTTTATACATTCATCCATTAACAAACAATTAGGTTGTTTTCCATATCTTGGCTATTGTGAATAATCTTACAATGAACATGGGAGGGGAGATATTTCTTTGAGGTACTGATTTCATTTCCTTTGGATATATACCCATAAGAGAAATTGCTGGATTATACGGTAATTCTATTTTTAAGTTTTTGAGGAACTCCATACTGTTTGCCATAGTGGCCACACCAGTTTACAGTCCCACCAACAGTGTAAAGGGTTCCATTTTCTCCACATCCTGGCCAACACTTGTCATATATATATATATATATATATATATATATATACGCATATATATATATATATTGATAACAGCCATCCTAACACGTGTGAGGTGATATCTCATTGTTGTTTTGATTTGCATTCCCCTGACATCCTTTATACTCTTGATACAGACAATTAACTTGATCCCCCCCCAAAGAGCTATAATTTATTTTTGTACTTTAAACCATACAAATACATGGAAATCCAGGTTTATACTACGAAAAAATAGATAAAGGTAACACTTTACTTTAAAAGTTAATTTTTAAGTTTTGGTATTTTTCCTTCAAAAAGGAACAAATAACTTTTCAGTGAGACAAAGAATAAAAAGGTGAATTGTTGTGCTGTAAAGTCAACCAACCATGACACAAAACTATATGTTGCTAAAATAATATAATAATTTGTAGTAGAGAAAGACTGGGAAAAACCTAAATACCCAAACAATGAAAAACTTTCTAAGCAAAATCTTCAAAGACCAAACCAGTACAATAACATGAGGCCATAAAAAGTCACACAGAAGAATATTTAATATCATGGGTAAATATGCATGATATAAAGCAAATTATTTTTTTTCCTCAATTATGTTAAGGTTTTACATAGGCAAATATTAGGATGACTCAACATTTCAGTTAGTTACCTTATTTTCCATTATCTTCTTAGTGAATTTTTCTAGATTTTCAACTTTTCTAAAATGTACATTAACTTATAATGATGAAAATAAATATATAAAAATATAGGATGGTAATATTTTGTTTATATTTTTCAAAAAGTTCATTTTCCACTGTGAGATCCTTTTCTCTTTTCATTATATTTCTACAAAAATTGTAGTTTTCTTAGAACAAATTAAAGAGACTTTTTCTATTCACGTTCTGTTCTTTTCTATTTAACTTGACTAAATTTGTTTTAATTTTGGTAATTATTGTTAATGATCATGAGAGAGTGATTTCTAAAACTGTGGTTTGTTTTTTTTCTACAGAAATTTATTTCCTATTAACTTTATGGTGCCAAGGCTAATGGATGTATTAAAATGATGGCTGATTAACTGCTTACTTCAAGAACCCGACTAGGGCAGGGATTTCATTAATCTTCAGAGAACACAATCGTGGCCAGAGGCTTTGGATGCCCATCAACTTGTAAAACATTTGTTTCTTTTGTTGTAGAAAATAAGTATTTGTTAGCTTATAAAATGTATATGTGGAGAAAACTTAATTTGCTCTTTGAAGCTATAAATTAACTCAGCAGCCTTTTGCTCATTTATTGCCCACTATACATGCATTCATGGTTAGTTGGCCCACAAAAAAGAAAGCATTTTATCTTCATATGATAGGTTCTCCTATGGCACATGTGATCCACACACAATGAGAAGTTCCATCTCTCAGTGGCTAAAAAGACAGTAATCCAGGAATCAGGTGTGTGAAAACTTGGTGACTCTCATGTTGCCTTTGGATCTCATTTACCCTAAATGTATACTACAAATTACATGGCATTTCTTCTCCTAAAAGCAGCAAAAATGCAGTACACATTTCTACATGCCAAGTGCTAAGAGGTTCCAAGGCATTATTGCATTTGGTTCTCACTGCTTCTTCTGGCACTTAAAAAAGCTGAAAATCCATTCCTTTTTTAAAGATGAATTTTAAACTTTAACCTTGATTTCCTGCTTTCTTCAGAATGCTGTTTCTTCTTTCTTCTCCATGAAGATGTCTAACTCAAAACTATATGCTTTGTTGATCAGAGTTTCTTGTCATCTTCTTAGACCTTTTACAAGATAGACAAGTGGGTGGAAAGGAGGTAATAGGCAGTCTCCACTGGCAGGGTGTATGTGAAAAAAGTACTCAGTAATTTGAACATGGGACTAGTGAGAAAGCACAGAATGCTTTCCATTGCTATTACTTATCTGAGCTATACTGAGTTCAATCTAACAAAAATGTTGACCGTGTAATCTAGCCTTGGCTACATTGGGGACCTCACCCCATTCTGCTTCTTGCTCCTTTTGGCTTTAGGGGAGCAAAATTTGCCACCCCAAAATATCTCTTTGGCATGTGGATTATTTTGAAGTAAAAATAATCAAGGCCCAAAAGACTCAGGAAGAAACTTTGACCTTTTCCCTTAACTGCCTAAAGGGATTTAGATAGAGGGCCTGTTCCTGGAATAGAGATATCTGCAAAGTATATGGGCTGGGTGTGCTGGGGGAACTCTAGGCAGCACCTGAAGATCCGTATCCTCTCTGTGTCCCAATGTCTCTTCCTGGCCCAGCAAACATTTGTTTATCACACATCTGTTTTTTCATCTCTAAGTGAATTGCCTTCCTCCCCTTTGAAGTCCCAAACCACTAACCCCAACATCTTCTTTTGTCTTTAGCTGAAGCCGGTATTTAAGTTAAGGGTTTCTGCCATTTTGGCGAGTCACTCAAGTTTTCCTGGGTCTCTCCCATGTATACATGTTATTAAACTTTTGTTTGATTTTCTTCTGTTAATCTGTCTCATGTTATTATTATTATTATTATTTTTTGCGGTACGCGGGCCTCTCACTGTTGTGGCCTCTCCCGTTGCGGAGCACAGGCTCCGGACGCACAGGCTCAGCCGCCATGGCTCACAGGCCCAGCCGCTCCGTGGCATGTGGGATCTTCCCGGACCGGGCCACGAACCTGTGTCCCCTGCATCGGCAGGTGGACTCTCAACCACTGTGCCACCAGGGAAGCCCTGTCTCATGTTATTTTAATTCCTGGACCAGCAAAAGGAACTTAAAAGGATTGAGGAAAATCTCTTTCTTCCTGACATGGCATTTTAACACAGAAAACTTTGTAAAATTAATAAACAGAAATCTCAATTTAATAGATTTGGAGGACCAGAAGGGGGAGCTCTTGTGTCCTGTGATGATACTAAAGCCCAGCAGGAAGAAGAAACACCCCTCTGCTTTCCCAGGAAAGACTCAGCCAATGAAAAGCCATGGACTGTTTGTTTACTACAGCCCTCCCAACTTGCTTTTCTCCTCTATAGAGGAGTTCTCCTTCCCTTGCCATGGGGGGACTATCACATGGCTTGCCGTGCATGGTTGCAGATCCCAAATGGCAATTCTCTATTGATCCTGAAGAAACTCGACTTTGCTGGAGAAATATCTGGCAGTTTATTTATTTCAGATCAACATTATAAAGAAGAGGTTATCAGCCAGGCAACAACATCCAATCCTGAAGGATAGACCTCACAGGGCAGCATCTCTTAAGGCATCATCTCACCCACAGGATCAGAGTAGCCCTGTGAGTCACCATCTCAGTCTGTGCTTTGAGCAGTTAGCAGTGGAATTATTATTTCTCAGGGGTATGAGCAGATTTCACTTACACATATTTCCATTTTCAGCTTTATTTATTGATATGTCTTTTAAAGTGTTGGCAAAAAATATGAAAAAGATTGTTTACAGTCTTGATTTTGGTATAGAAAAGAAAATATGAATTGCAAACTAATGCAGGAAGGAAAAATGAAGCATCATGAAATCAAATTAACCTACAAAATGTAAGCAAACAGAACATGATGAAGTCAAAAATAAATATATGATTCAAAGCCAAAAGCATTAACCACAAATCTTGGCTTCAATTAACCAAACTCAAATTGTAAAAAAAAACATTGTGTCAAACTATCATTTTTACAAAAAATACAGAAATTGCTGTTTTAAAAAGTAAGATTATATAGATACTGAGAATTTAAAAAAAAATACTTACTAAGGAACTCACAAGTGGGAAAAGGCACCAAAATTGGCAAGCCATAATTATTGTAAAGGGTGTCCATTTATTTATACAGGCCATTAAGAGATCAGACTAACTCAAAAGATCACATTTTCTTTTCTTGCAACATGCTATTTTAGACTAGAAGGTGGTAGTGGCAGGAAACTTAAAATATTTGCATTTGATGGTTTCAACTACTAGATATTTTCTTACCCTGTGTTACCAAATATTCTTCTGTTATTCTTTATTTAATAAGCTTAAGAATTACTATCATACTGGTCTCATCATGCCATGCTTAACAATATTCCACAAGTGGGGCAATATCTAAGATAAGATGGAATTATTAAGTATTTCAAAACATAATAATACTGCCAAATGGTATCAGGATCTGTCTGTAGATCTCAGGGTCTTACTTGCAAGATACTAATGTCAGATACCACCTACACACCTCATCTGGTGTGCTGAGATTACCAGATAGGGGGTAAAGGCAGGGGTTGCAAACAGCTATATTCCCATTTCCCAATCTGTATGTGATGATCTAGTCCTCATGGTTAGACCTTTTGCAACTCGTCCTCCATTTCACTGGGGACTTCTGGCTTAAATGATCATATAGTCCTATTTATAAATCTAGACTATCACAGCAAGTAGTGATACCAAGCTGCCATGTCTTAGGCTCCAAAAACAAATCCACAATCTACAGATTGTGGCTGTATCTATATTCTGCAACAGCAGGTATTTTTTCATCAGTGTTTCTGCCACTTAGTAATATTGTGTTGTTTATTTTCAATGGCAAAAGTTTTTATTTATTTACTTTTTAGAAGAAGGTAAAGAAGCCATGTGAAGCATAATATGGTAATAATGGGAAGAATCACTAGTTCCAAAAGGTGCATGTCCTTCATGAAAAAAGTAAATGGAACTTTTTAAAGAGAAAATAAAGGAATATTCAAGAAGCTGGCTCTCATTCCCTAAGACCTGGATTCAAAGTCATGCTGAATGCTAATGAGAAACTTGATACTAATACTCACTGATGTAGATGCATAAACAGAAAAGTTAGGAAGTGTTCAAAAAATTAACAGAGAATTTAAAAATATGTGAGGGATATAAATTAACTAATGCACTCATTTGAAATGGCTTAAATCACTAAACTATTAAAAGTCCACCTAGCAAGAAACAAACAAGGGAAAGAAATTCCATGTTTTTCTAAATTGACAGAAAAGAGAAAGACGTTCAAGTTTTTGATATTATGAATTATAGTTGGTGAAAAATTTCAGAATAATGTATGGTTAACTGAAATATTACAAATCATGCATAAATTTTCATCACTCCTTTCTACAGTTTTCATGGATATGCTTAATTTGCTGTGTAAATCTGAGTACACTAATATATGTCTTCTGGAAATAACACTATATCCAGTAACCACTCACTATGCTAAGATTGATTATGCTTCCACATGAATAGCTCATAATAAAATAACTTGCTATTAGCATATAAAGGTGTAATTTAAGTTACAGAATAATATGGTAAGGATGGTAAAATGTAAATCATTTTGAGAATTTACCTTTTGGATGCCTTCCCATCATAAAAGTTTTGGACTTAACCCATTTCTGTCAGATTTTATTAGGAATAGAACTACAGATTCTCACTTACAATTCAGCAAGCTCCCAAAGTTTTATTTGGAGGATGATTTATTCAAAAGAACTCCAAATAGAAAGGACCTTCAAGATGGCGGAGGAATAAGACGTGGAGATCACCTTCCTCCCCAAAAATACATCTACATGTGGAACGACTCCTATAGAACACCCACTGAACACTGGCAGAAGACCTCAGACCTCCCAAAAGTCAAGAAACTCCCATCGTACCTGGGTAGGGCAAAAGAAAAAAGAAACAACAGAGACAAAAGAATAGGGACGGGACCAGCACCTCTGGGAGGGAGCTATGAAGGAGCAAAAGTTTCCACACACTAAGAAGCCCCTTCACTGGCAGAGATGGGGGCGGGGGGTGGGGTGGGGGTAAGCTTCAGAGCCACGGAGGAGAGTGCAGCAACAGGGGTGCGGAGGGCAGAGTGGAGAGATTCCCGCACAGAGGATCGGTGCTGACCAGCACTCACCAGCCTGAGAGGCTTCTCTGCTCACCTGCCAGAGTGGGTGGGGGCTGGGAGCTGAGGCTCCAGCATCGGACGTCAGACCCCAGGGAGAGGACTGGGATTGGCTGCGTGAACACAGCCTGAAGGGGGTTCGTACGCCACAGATAGCCAGGAAGGAGTCCAGGAAAAAGTCTGGAACTGCCTAAGAGTCAAGAGACAATTGTTGCGGGGTGCACAAGGAGAGGGGATTCAGAGCACCACCTAAACAAGCTCCAGAGACAGGCACAAGCTGCAGCTATCAGTGCAGACACCAGAGACGGGCATGAAAAGCTAAGGCTGCTACTGCAGCCACCAAGAATCCTGTATGCAAGCACAGGTCACTATCCACACCTCCCTTCCCAGGAGCCTGTGAAGCCCGCCACTGCCAGGGTCCCATGATCCAGGGACAACTTCCCAGGAGAACACACAGTGCACCTCAGACTGTTGCAATGTCCTGGTTCCCTTGCTGCCGCAGGCTCGCCATGTATTCCATACCCATCCCTCCCCCCGGCCTGAGCGAGCCACAGCCCCCTAATCATCTGCTCCGTTAACCCCGTCCTGTCCTGTCGGGGCGGGGAACACATGTCCCCAGCCAACCTACATGCAGAGGCGGGGTCAAATCCAAAGCTGTACCCCAGGAGCTGTGTGAACAAAGAAGAGAAATGGAAATAACTCCCAGCAGCCTCAGGAGCCACAGACTAAACCTCCATAATCAACTTGATGTACCTGCATCTGTGGAATACCTGAATAGACAATGAATGACCCCAAAACTGAGGTGGTGGACTTTGGGAGCAACTGTAGACTTGGGGTTTGCTGTATGTGACTGACTAGTTTCTGATTTATATGTGTATCTTAGTTTAGTTTTTAGCACTTGTTATCATTGGTGGATTTGTTTACTGGTTTTGTTGCTCTCTTCTTTTCCTTTTCTTATTAATTTATTTTTGTATTTTAATAATATATATTTTTTAATTTTTTATTTCAATAACTTTATTTTATTTTTTCTTTCCTTCTTTTTTTCTCCCTTTTCTTTTGAGCCGTGTGGCTGATAGGGTCATGGTCCTCTGGCCAGGTGAGAGGCCTGAGCCTCTGAGGTAGGAGAACCAAGTTAATGACACTGGACCACCAGAGACCTCCCAGCCCCATGTAACATCAATCGGCAAGAGCTCTCCCAGAGATCTCCATCTCAACACTAAGACCAGCTCCACTCAACAACAAGCAAGCTCCAGTGCTGGACACCTCATGCCAAACAACTATCAAGACAGGAACTCAACCCCACCCATTAGCAGAGAGGCTGTCTAAAATCATACTAAGTTCACAGACACCACAAAACACACCACCAGACACAGTCCTGCCCACCAGAAAGACAAGATCCAGCCCCACCCACCAGAACAGTATTTATCGACCAAAGTGGTCTGATGTTAGCCACACTGAACAAGAAAATATTTTGCACAATTAAAATGTCGGTTTTCTGGGGCTTCCCTGGTGGCGCAGTGGTTGAGCATCTGCCTGCCGATGCAGGGGACACGGGTTCGTGCCCCAGTCCGGGAAGATCCCACATGCCACGGAGTGGCTAGGACCGTGAGCCATGGCCACTGAGCCTGCACGTCCGGAGCCTGTGCTCCGCAACGGGAGAGGCCACAACAGTGAGAGGTCCGCGTACCGCAAAAAAAAGAAAAAAACAATGTCAATTTTCTATGATGTTTAGCTATTTTAAATTTTGAAATTTAATATTTTGAAATATAATAATTTGAATAATTTCAATAATTTTGAATAATTTCAAAATTTCAATAATTTGAAATTTAATAAATAATAAATTTATTAAACTACCTACTTAACACCTGTGCCTGTTCTTTCTGAGGAAACACGCTTATTGTAAAGGATAAAGTTTGGAAACCATTTAAAACTGTACGAGCCATCAAAATATTCCAAAATTTTTAATATTGGTGAAAATCATTTTTACCATGCTTGAATAAGTCAGCTTATGGGAATTTTGTCTCATCTCTTTATAAAATTCCCCTTGGAGATGAAAGCAAGCTTGGAAAGTTTCTGTCAACAGTGTAAATTGAGAGTTCATGTTAAATTAGGCATTGAAAACTGCAGTTTAGGACGGAATTACCATCTCAGCCATTACCACAGGGTTCCATAGTACATTTACAATAGCTATGTTTTGGATTAACATCATATTCAAGTACTTTCTACATTTTTTTTTTCATTTTTAAACTTAACTACCATGCTGCAAGAGATCTTAAAAAATCAAGCATATTTTCTACTTTCCCTTTATTTTTCAAAGCCCAGATAATAATATGGCAACAATTATCATAGGATATAATACAATACAATACATAGCAATACTCATAGGATAATAAAGCACAAAATCACCATTAAGAAGACTGACCAGTAGAAATGACATTCTCCTAAGCTCATTAATCTTTTAAAATATACTTTTAAAATTATTTTTATTAAAGTATAGTTAATTTTCAATGTTGTGTTAGTCTCAGTGTACAGCAAAGTGATTCAGTTATACATATACATATATATGTATATACATATTCTTATATATATATATTATTTTTCAGATTCTTTTCCATTATACATTATCACCAGATATTGAGTATAGTTCCCTGTGCTATACAGCAGGTCCTTGTTGTTTACCTATTTTATATATAGTAGTGTGTATATGTTTATCCCAAACTCCTAATTTATCTCTCCCCACCCCTGCTATCCCTTTTGGCAACTATAAGTTTGTTTTCTATGTCTTTTGAGTCTATTTCTGTTTTGTAAATAAGTTCATTTGCATCAATTTTTTAGATTTCACATATAAGTGCTATCATATGATATTTGTCTTTGTCTGGCTTACTTCACTTAGTATGATAATCTCTAGGTCCATCCATGTTGCTGAAAATGTCATTATTTCATTCTTTTTTGTGTCTGAGTAATATCCCATTGCATATATATATACCACATCTTCTTTATTCACCTGTCGATGGACATTTAGGTTGCTTCCATGTCTTGGCTATTATAAACAGTGCTGCTATGAACACTGGGGTGCATGTATCTTTTTGAATTAGAGTTTTAAAAAACGTACTTTTAAAAGACAGTATAACCCAACACATAATTACAATTGGGTTGCTCCAGAACACTGTATCTTAGTTCTACTTAGCTTGGAGTCTTGCCTTAGTGAAGAGTGAGAGAGCAAAAGCAAGAGAGGAAGAAAGATTCTCATTAAGTAAGGAGGGTACTTACTGTGATAGCAAAGAAATCATTTTTCTAGTCACTCAACAAAAGTTTACCAAATCACTATTGCATAGCAGGCCAAGACAAGGATATACAGAGAATGAAATTTATGGTCTTGTGGGTAATTAAGACAACACACGCAAGCACGCATGCAAACTAAAACACACACACGCGCGCGCGCACACACACACACACACACACACTAAAACCAGGAATTATAATACTGCAGGATGATACATGACAGGGGAAGTGAAGCATACTCTAGGAATAGAGTGGAGACCTGGCCCAGTTTTGTGGGTAACAAAAAAGCTGAAGAAGGCAACCTCTAGAATAAGAACTGAAGGATGCCTGGGTGCCAGCCAGCCTAAAGGAAGAGAATTTCCAAGCACATGTGAAATGAGACACCACAGAGTTCTAGAGATTGAAAGAAGTTCTTTCTGGATTGGGGTAGACATTCAGAAAGAAGTGATAAGAAAAGGAGCAAACTGATAAATGAGAAAAGGTCTTATAGAAGAATTTGTACTTAATTTAAAGCGGTCAAAAATTGTTCTAGAAAACAGTACTGACAAACTCTGCTTATTCTTTCCTACACTGCTAACATAATCACTTGAGACATTATCTAGAATTTACAAACGAGCAATGAAATCAATTCTTGTTTCAGAACAATAAAACAACAACAGATATTTTTGGTATAAGTATGTCTCAAATATTTCATGGGACATACTTATACTACACAATGATTTGTTGTTTATCTGAAGTTCAAATTTACCTGGGTGCCCTGAATTTTTATTTATTAAATTTGGCAACCATGGCCAGCAGGCAGTCAAGGGAGAACTTATTAGGATAGTCAAGTTAGTGGCACAAGACTGATAATGGCTGTGTATGGTACCTATATTCAAATGCCAGTTTGAATAATAGGAAATTTGTAACATTTTGAGAAAATTTAATGAAGTTTGTTGTGTCCAGCATTATTTTTAAAGCCCGCAAATCCCTTTGAACATTGATAATTAAGAGGGTGGGTTGAATTGAACATAAGGTCAAGAAAAATTATTTTTCTAAAGAAAATATAAAAATTCATTTACTGGCAATGTGAAAGACATTAATTTTCTCTACATGTATATATACAAATATACATATGCGATATGTATGTTATACATGAGTACTATACCTTTTACTATAAAGATAAAATATTACAAATTTCACTACAAAAAACCAAAACTTTATTTCTTAATTTGGTCACTAGGTATCAAAACATTGACACATTCTTAAAAAGCTCATGAATATTTTCATCCATGAAATCCCAAACAATTGTTATAGTTGTCAACACTTCATAAAACAACTACTGCAACATATAATTACGTTTTACTACTAACTAATTTTGCAAGAATGAGGCAGGCAGAGTATATACACACTGCATTTCTTTTTAAGGAAGAGTGTTTATTTAATCATCAACAAATATTTATCAAACATTTTCCAATTCAAAGGTAATGGGAATATATGTGTGAACCACACTGACATCATCCCTGTCCTGATGGAGTTTTCCACCTAGTGAAGGAGTCAGGCAAAGCACACACAAAGAAACACATAAGACAATTACAGATAGTGGTCAGTGCTCTGAAAGAAAGAAACAGATAAAGCATAGAGAAGGTTGGGCAAGAGGCATGTACTTTAAAAAAAGAAAAAAAGGGTAGTCAGGAAAAGTCCTCTGTGACATCAGGGAAATGATTAGACAGGACCTGAAAGGTGCAAGGGATCCAGTCACAGCATTAGAAGGTTGGCATCATCCTATGCAGAGGAAGCAGCTTGTGCAAAGGCGCTAAGGCAAGAAAGAACTCAATTCATCCAAGAAACTGAAAGAAGGGCTCTGTGGCTTGAGCATGATGATCAAAGGTCCACAAGGACTAGATGTAGTAGTTTGTAGTACTAGTTTGTAGCAGGGGACAAGTAAAGACACGGTCTGAAGTGTTAATTTTATCTTAAAATGCAATGAAAACACGGGCACAGTCTTAAGCCGGGGACGATATGGTGAAATTATACACTGCTTTCAATGATCACTCTGATTGCTGTTAGAGTGTCAAGGAAGTGAGCAAAAGTGGGATTGGCAGATTATTCAGGAAGTGACTACATTGGTTGTGGTGAGAAAGGACTTGGGTTTGGAATCTGGACTTTAGCAGCAAGAGTTGAAGAGAGGTGGGCAGATCTGAGGAAAGACAAACCAGAGAGAATTCTTGGCTGTGAGAACGGGGCGCTGTGAAAAGATATGAGCTGAAGATACAAATTTGAGTGTTGTCAGCATATTGATAATACCTCAGGCCGTAAGGATGGGCAGAATCATCTGGGAAGAGAATGCAGAAGAAAGAAAAGAGGAGTCCCAAGTCTAAACCCTGAAAAACAGAAACATTTAAAGCTGGGGTACGGAAACAAGATAAAGCAAAGACAGAAGGCACAGCCACTGAAGCCAACATGTCCGTGTTACAAGGACTGAGAGTTATGTCAGAATGAAAGAAAAATAGCTGGTTAGATTTTCCGTTACTCTTCTTGGCTTTCTTCCTTCTTAATTGTGTGAAAACAAAGCTTACCTTTGTACTTTCAGCAGGATGACGAGAAAGGGAAAAGCAGGTGTGTTAACATGCCCCAATCCTTTATCTCAGATCTCTGACAAGCTTTAATTAGTTTGCTAGTTGAGGGCTTCCTGAGTAAATGCAATTCTGTCACTTCCTAGGCATTCTCATGCTGGGTGTAATGGATTTTTTTGGTCTCCAGTTCAGATAACATTTCTATGTTGTCCAAAATAGTTATAAGCAATTTTGTTAGTTAACTTCCTATAATTTCTCCCTTATATTTTTGAAACAGTATGCATAAGATTTCACTAATTGTCCTGTTTCAAGAACATAAACACTCATTATTCTTCTCCAATATTAATTTTTAAATTTAGCTTTAAATTCCATTTTCCCATTTAAAATAGCTATATTCACTGAAATGGAAAAATACAAGAGAAAAAATACTATTAAGGCTTGAGGTTTTGCCAAACAAAATAAAAGAGTTACTGCTAAGTTTAGGTGTTCACATGCACTGACCATTTAAGAGAAAAGTGGGTTTTTAGTTTAACTTATTCATTTGAATGTTAAGGAATTTGTTTAGGTCATGTTTGCGTCTCAGCAAACAGCCGGTTTGGGAAAGAATCAGCTGATGTAATCAAGAAAAGGAATGAATATCTGACTGTAAAACTATATTCGGTTATCTTCTGCTTGCTTCCTTTCCTCTGCCTGTTTAACTTGGGAATTGTCCCCTTCCCACACCTTCAATTTATTTCTTTACTCTCTTCCCTTTTCACTCTATACATTCTTGGTGGTTGATGTACTAGCAACTTCCACTTCAGTATTTTCAGCTAATGTATCCCTTAGGAGCTGCGTCTTTTATTATGTGATCTAAGTCTCTCCTTTTTTCATCTGTAAATCGGAGAAAATAACATTGACTTTACCAAGTTGACTCAAGGAGTAATGAAAACTTCTGGAAATACCTAGTGTAGTATCAGGCACCTAGTAACTACTCAAGAAACATTAGAGCCTTTCTCCCTTTTCTCTTTAGAGGCTCTAGATGATCTGTGATCTGTTCCATACAAATGAGAAGAGCTCCAACTAAGACCAGAGCAGTGAGGACTGTTCAAATAAAAGACAAGACTCTAATGAAAGTAATTTAGAAAGTTTAGTTCAGCAGCTTGGACCACCCTTATGGTGAGCCCCAAATAATTACATGTAAGGGAAACCAGGATTGGTGATCTTAGGAAAACCCCCCAAACCTCCTTTTTCTTTAGGAACAAGAAATTAATAAATTGAGGTAGTATGTAGAGCATTCATTTCATAGTACCTAAAACTTCTCTTTTGTCCTATACTAAATGGGATTTCTTTTATTAGCATTCATAAAATAATCACTGGGTTTAAACTAGAAATTTTCTAAAGTAAATATTTTGATGGAAAATAAGTTAGTTGTGTCATTCTTAATATAGTTAGCTTATATTTTACAACCATTACAATGTCTTAACTTTCATTGTCCTGGGCTAATGAGAAGGGAACAGAGGTAGATGCTTCCTGTTAACTGTGAGTATATTTGTGGTAAAAAAAAAAAAAAAAGGTGAAATGATGCCATGGTGTCCTCAATAGTTATGATTTGTAGTAGCTGGTCCTAAACGTGCACATGGTAGTGAGTGTTTACGAAACACAAGACATAGAGCTAAAGTAGTCACCACCACATCTATGTCATATGCAATGCTTTAATGTCAGCAGAACATCATCCATCAAATTAATGTTCATTTCATTTTTTTTGTTTTTGTGTTTTTGGTATTTATTTTGTAAATTCCTTTATGAATAAAAATATATGCATACATAATTTCATGTCTGTAATACTACTTTAAGTCCACTCTAGGATTTGGGAGGATTTTTTTGGTTTTGATTTTGGTTTCGGGTTTAAAAGGACTCCACACATTACTCAAGTTTCAAAACTTGGCCAACACAGCTGGCCTCATCTGGTGGCAAACATCAAAATTTACAACATAATCCCAAAACAGAAATTACTCTAACTCCATACTATATACTACTTAATTAAATTCCTATTTCAGAAGTGACGAATACATATATATGCATCAGCATACAGTATTTGTTTTTCTTTCTCTGACTTACTTCACCCTGTATGACAGACTCTAGGTCCATCTACCTCAGGGGTGAAGTGAGAGTAGCATCAACATATATATCACTACCGAATGTAAAATAATTAGCTAGTGGGAAGCAGCAGCATAGCACAGGGAGATCAGCTCGGTGCTCTACGATGACCTAGAGGGGTGGGATAGGGAGGTGGGAGGGAGGCTGAAGAGGGAGGGGATAAAGGGACATATGTATGCATATGGCTGATTGACTTTGGTGTACAACAGAAACTAACACAGTATTGTGAAGCAATTATACTCCAATAAAGATCTATTAAAAAAATGAAGTTGATATGTTATCAAGATCCAAAAAAAAAAAAAAAAGAAGTGACAAATACAATAACTGTCAAGAATTCTACCATATGACTTCAATTCAAAGAAGTACTTCCAACATAATTAACTACTTTAGGTTTATGTACCAAATGTAAAAAATAAGTGCAATTTAAGATATGTTAATATGGATGAAACCATATTTGTAAAACAATAAAAATATGGGCGACACAACAGGGAGGAGGTATGAGGTATATGTATATGTATAGCTGATTCACTTTGTTGTAAAGCAGAAACTAACATACCATTGTAAAGCAATTATACTCCAATAAAGATGTTAAAAAAAGAGTAAGAAATATATATATAGACTTTCAATTAAATATTAATATATGTCTTAAAGGTAAATTCCCAAATCATAATCTCATTACTTGTATGTGAATCCTATATTTAATACATGTTACTTTTTTCCTTAACAAGAAAAGGTACAGAGGTTTTAAATAAAGTTATGGTGTTTCAGTTCATTCATTCACCCGAAAAATTTCTATTAAAGACAGATAAACTGAAACATTTTCCAAAGCAAGAAAAATAGCATCCAAAAATTAAAATGGGAATTGGTATGAAAATAACTTAAAAAAAAAAAAACAGAAAAATACTTGGAAACAGGTTAACCATACTATATCTAAATTTGATCAAATAAATAAACAAGCTTACTGGAGTTCCCATCATTTACTTTTAGTACATCCTTTACTTTTCATACAATTCTAATCCTCTGACAAAGATGAATGATCAACTTATTGCAACGCTGTAGTATCACCATGGAAACCATCCAAATGTATTAATCTTTGAATCTCATGAATGAAACATGAATTATGGTAGTTTCAATAATGATATTTTCTGGACAGATGGAAAAAGGGTACACTGAGACTTAATTTTATACTTTGATTCTTTAGGTAAATTAATACATAAAATACTTTGTAAACAGTGTAAGAGAGAGTATGAAATAGCATAAAAAGGCACGCACTGGCTTAATTCTCAGAAGTTACTTCATTTCTGAGTGTCAGCTTACTTCTGCAATCACTTTCAGCTTTAAATCTTCTGATTTTAAATTTAAATCTGATTCCCTGATTTTAAATGCACTGAAGAATTTAACTATTGTTGTGTGTCACACAGAGGTAACTCCTGTATAAGGATTTAACATCAAAACAGGGAGAAAATCAAGTATTTTTTAAAGTATAAAATTGAATTTCTTAATTTAGAAACAATATTTTAAGTATATGATGTTCTAATTATTTAGCTTTTGAGATAATTATTAACTTTTTGAGTAAAATTTTAAAAGACCTAACTATAGAAGGCACTAGAGCCTAACCTAATAGGGTCCGATGGACATTACTGAAAATAATACTGGAAATGATTAAAGAGAGCTCCTCTTCTCAGGAGGTTCTCGCCCCATCAGGCCAATTTAGAACAGCTCATTAAACATCAATGGTATTCTTTTATCAGATGCTTAGGGCTATTTCTTAAATTGCATATTCATCTTTTATAAGGAACAAAATTCCAGCAAATTTCAATCTGTCCTATTGTGATGGGCTGAGCTTCATTAGCTTACTGAAATGGTGAAGGCTGAACTTCCAATCATTTTAGAGGTTTCTGCTTTAATTACCTTTGATTAAAGGCAATACACAAATAATTCTTCAAAATCTACATTAAAATTCTTTTTTCTGAAGAAAATATCCAATGAAACCCTATTTTATAAATGGCACCCACTTTCTAATAACAATTAATTACTACCAAGTAAGCCATTACTATCAAGTAATCAAGCCATTACTATCAAGCCAGTACTACCAAGTAATAAAGAACATTGCATTAAGAGCAAACCGATAGTACTATGAGAATACCGTCAGGTATTTCACCAATCACTTCAACACACAATCTCATGTACTACTTTAATAATCCCATGAGGTATCTATAACTTACATATGAGGAGAGATTAAGTAACCTATTCAAGCTTTGATTCACAATCAAGCCTTCCTGACTCCAAAGCTTGTGTATACATAATCACTACTTCAATGGTGTGAAAATAATTACACATAAATGCACATTAAAATAAATAAATGCACATTAAATACACATTAAATTTGTGCATTAAATGCACAAAAATAAATGCACATTAAAAATCTATAAGATTAATGTGCATTTCATATAGGGAAAATAATTGGCTTTATGTATTCTTTAATTACAAAGAGAATATTTTCCGGTTTTGATTTCTAGCTGTTTTGCACAGATAAAACTATTTATTCTTTGTATATTTATTCTATATCTGGCCATCTAACCTTATTCTCATATTAATTTTAATGGTACAATAATATCATAAAAGGAATATTTTATCTGTCCTATTCCTATGTTTACATGGTATATTCTTTTGTCTTAAAAGCTTGATCTTATTCCTATTTAGAGTTTTTATTAGAAATGACTGCAAAATTCTGTCAAATGTCTTTTTAGTGTCTCAGGTTATAATCTACTGAGCCACTAAAATACTTTTATTTGTTTCCTGATAATAGACTATCATTATATTCCTTAAAAAGTCTTATTTTGTTATACATATGCTGAACTTTTGCTAAACTGCTGGATGATACTTTCTATATTTTATGTACTTTTTTTTTTTGCATTTAAATTCAGAAATGAGATCGAACTATCACTGTCCTTTTTTTAAAGTTATTTTATTTTTTTATTATTATTGTTTTTTTTTTGCAGTACGCGGGCCTCTCACTGTTGTGGCCTCTCCCGTTGTGGAGCAGAGGCTCTGGACACGCAGGCTCAGCGGCCATGGCTCACGGGCCCAGCCACTCCGTGGCATGTGGGATCTTCCCGGGCTGGGGCATGAACCTGTGTCTCCTGCATCGGCAGGTGGACTCTCAACCACTGCGCCACCAGGGAAGCCTTTAAAGTTATTTTAAAGTGTCTTGAATTTTTAATATTAAAGTTATGATTCTTCAAGAATTATTGAGGAGGTGTTAATCTTTTTCTATGGTTGAAACAGAAATTTAAATGACAATACAATTATCAGTTCTTTAAATATGTGATAATACTCAGCTAGGTATCCATCTGTTCTGGTGTTTATTGATAACAGATCTTTAAACAGCTTTCCAATATTTATATGGCTTATTCCAGTTCTCCACTTCTTCTTAGATAAACTTTGGTTATTTCAACCTTTCTCGGAAGTTATTCCCTTCCTCTAGGTTTTCATGTTTCATAGGTATAGATTTGCAGGTAATATTCTACTATACTTCTTTTAATCTCTCTTGTTCCTAGAGTTCTTTCTGCTTTCCCTTTCATAATCTTATGCATACTTTCTCTATATATTTTCCATAATTTGTGCCCTTAAGAATTTATATTGGCCACTTCAAAGAAGAATCAAATTTTGAATTAATTTAACCCTTTTAACTTTTGTATTCTACTTTAGTGATTCCAGTTTTTATTGTTATTAAATACTGATTTACTAGTTTCTTTTGATGTTCTTTTCCTAATTTTTTTCTTAACATCTTTATTGGAGTATAATTGCTTTACAATGTTGTGTTAGTTTCTGCTTCACAACAAAATGAATCAGTTGTATATACACATATGTTCCCATATCTCTTCCCGCTTGTGTCTCCCTCCCTCCCACCCTCCCTATCCCACCCCTCCAGGCGGTCACAAAGCACCGAGCTGATCTCCCTGTGCTATGCGGCTGCTTCCCACTAGCTATCTACCTTACGAGGTAGTGACAAAGCCTCTCTCTCGCTTTGTCAGTTTACCCTTCCCCCTCCCCATATCCTCAAGTCCATTCTCTAGTAAGTGTGTGTCTTTCTTCCTGTTTTACCCCTAGGTTCTTCATGACATTTTTTTTCTTAAATTCCATATATATGTGTTAGCATACTGTATTTGTCTCTCTTTCTGACTTACTTCACTCTGTATGACGGACTCTAGGTCTATCCACCTCATTACAAATAGCTCAATTTCGTTTCTTTTTATGGCTGAGTAATATTCCATTGTATATATGTGCCACATCTTCTTTATCCATTCATCCGATGATGGACACTTAGATTGTTTCCATCTCTGGGCTATTGTAAATAGAGCTTCAATGAACAATTTGGTACATGACTCTTTTTGAATTATGGTTTTCTCAGGGTATATGCCCAGTAGTGGGATTGCTGGTTCATATGGTAGTTCTATTTGTAGTTTTTTAAGGAACCTCCATACTGTTCTCCACAGTGGCTGTATCAATGTACATTCCCACCAACAGTGTAAGAGGGTTCCCTTTTCTCCACACCCTCTCCAGCATTTATTGTTTCTAGATTTTTTGATGATGGCCATTCTGACTGGTGTGAGATGATATCTCATTGTAGTTTTAATTTGCATTTCTCTAATGATTAGTGATGTTGAGCATTCTTTCACATGTTTGTTGGCAGTCTGTATATCTTCTTTGGAGAAATGTCTAGTTAGGTCTTCTGCCCATTTTTGGATTGGGTTGTTTGTTTTTTTGTTATTAAGCTGCATGAGCTGCTTATAAATTTTGGAGATTAATCCTTTGTCAGTTGCTTCATTTGCAAATAGTTTCTCCCATTCTGTGGGTTATCTTTTGGTATTGTTTATGGTTTCCTTTGCTGTGCAAAAGCTTTGAAGTTTCACTAGGTCCCATGTGTTTATTTTTGCTTTTATTTCCATTTCTCTAGGAGATGGGTCAAAAAGGATCTTGCTGTGATTTATGTCATAGAGTGTCCTGCCTATGTTTTCCTCTAAGAGTTTGATAGTGTCTGGCCTTACATTTAGGTCTTTAATCCATTTTGAGCTTATTTTTGTGTATGGTGTTAGGGAGTGATCTAATCTCATACTTTTACATGTATCTGTCCAGTTTTCCCAGCACCACTTATTGAAGAGGCTGTCCTTTCTCCACTGTACATTCCTTCCACCTTTATCAAAGATAAGGTGACCATATGTGCATGGGTTTATCTCTGGGATTTCTATCCTGTTCCATTGGTCTATATTTCTGTTTTTGTGCCAGTACCATACTGTCTTGATTACTGTAGCTTTGTAGTATAGTCTGAAGTCAGGAAGCCTGATTCCTCCAGCTCCGTTTTTCATTCTCAAGATTGCTTTGGCTATTTGGGGTCTTTTGTGTTTCCATACAAATTGTGACATTTTTTGTTCTAGTTCTGTGAAAAATGCCAGTGGTGGTTTGATAGGGATTTCATTGACTCTGTAGATTGCTTTGGGTAGTAGATTCATTTTCACAATGTTGATTCTTACAATCCAAGAACATGGTATATCTCTCCATCTATTTGTATCATCTTTAATTTCTTTCATCAGTGTCTTATAATTTTCTGCATACAGGTCTTTTGTCTCCTTAGGTAGGTTTATTCCTAGATATTTTATTCTTTTTGTTGCAATGGTAAATGGGAGTGTTTTCTTGATTTCACTTTCAGATTTTTCATCCTTAGTGTATAGGAATGCCAGAGATTTCTGTGCATTAACTTTGTATCCTGCTACTTTACCAAATTCATTGATTAGCTCTAGTAGTTTTCTGGTAGCATCTTTAGGATTCTCTATGTATAGTATCATGTCATCTGCAAATAGTGACAGCTTTACTTCTTCTTTTCCGATTTGGATTCCTCTTATTTCCTTTTCTTCTCTGATTGCTGTGGCTAAAACTTCCAAAACTGTGTTGAATAAGAGTGGTGAGAGTGGGCAACCTTGTCTTGTTCCTGATCTTAGTGGAAATGCTTTCAGTTTTCCACCATTGAGGACAATGTTGGCTGTGGGTTTTTCATACACGGCCTTTATTATGTTGTGGAAAGTTCCCTCTATGCCTACTTTCTGCAGGGTTTTTATCATAAATGGGGTTGAATTTTGTCAAAAGCTTTCTCTGCATCTATTGAGATGATCATATGGTTTTTCTCCTTCAATTTGTTAATATGGTGTATCATGTTGAGTGAGTACTTAGTTTATTTTTATTTTTATTTAATAAAAAAGGCATTTAAAGCTAAAATTCTGTACTAAGCACAGCTTTTACTGGGTATGTATATTTTGTTAAGAAGAGATCATCTTCTTCGTTAACTCATATATAGTCTGTAATTTCCCTTTGCTTTTAAGAGTTATCTAAGAGTGTGTTTTAATTTCCTAACAATTTTTTTTACTTTCCTAATAAAGTTGCCTAATGTAATTTTTCCATTTCCTAATAAAGGTTAGTATCACAGAACATGGCCTATTTTTTTTTCAGAGAAATAATTTTTTTTTAATAGGATGAACAGAAGCTCAGTACAAATAAGAGTAACATGCTAACATGTTAAGGTGTTCCCTGGGTTACAAAATATCAACATCCCCCAAGAAAATTACAGGCTAAGCGTATCTGCATGTGGATACTGGCTGTGTGATACAGACATTGAGCCTGTCAGAGCCTCACTTGCCTCATCTGGGAGAGAGAGAAGATGGCCAGAGAAGCTCCAAGTATGTAAAGTATGAAGTGAACATGGCCTATTAAAGATTTTTACTTTCTTGAATTCATAAAAGTTCAGGCAACTTTTTCAAGGTCTAAAATTCCTAAGATGAGTCTTTTCTCACTTGAAATTGCATGATTTCCATAATGTAAACATTTTCCAAAAGGAATCTTGACATTTCAGCATTGTAAATGATAAATATGCAACCTCATATATATTATGATACAAATGAGGAGTTTTGTTTACTACTTTAAATACTTATCAACAATAAATTTCTAATATAATTTTTCCTATGACAGTGAATGGATTTTATTGAGAACTCCTTAACTTCTGGTATTTATTTCATCCTTATCCAGCTTTATCAGAAACTGTAGGAAGGCTATGGGCATACTGTGTCACTGAATATAGCAATGAATTTTATTCCATTCATAAAGAAGTTGTATGTATGTGTTTGATTCATATGGGGTCTTTGTTTAGTTTAGTTTTCTCTCTCATTTCCACCTTTTGTTTTAAATGTTGAGCATGGAGTTTATATTTAACATTTTCTTATCTCTCCTTACTTATTCATATGTCCTCCAAGGGTTAACAATCACATCAGTCATTAAGATTTCATTCCAGGAGAGGGAATGGTAAACTTGATAACACAGCCATAATATTATGGGGAAACAGTATCTAGAAAACCCTGTCATAAAAGTCACAATTTTTGAGAGAATCTTTTTTTCTTTTTAAATCGGTGTAGTAAAACTAAGAAGAAAAGTAAACCATTTAGATATTGGAAGATGTTGGTAGGATGTTCAGACTAGTTATAGTGCTAAGTTACTGTGTGAAATTCAACAAGACTTTTAAGTATTCTACTGTAATATGTGAACAAATATGAATTAGACAGTTAACTGTCTTTATTTTTAATAAATATTTTTAATGCATTACCTTTATCTGACAAAAGAATTCTAAATAATTGGACTGAAAGATATATGGAAAAAGACTACAATCTTTAATTGTAATCTTAGATTGCTGTACTTTAGATAAGTCAAATGTCAAATACAAGAGCAAAAGTGTAAAGGTATGAAAATTTTAAGAAATAAAAGACAGTTTACGTGTAATATTGTGCTCGCTCATGCTGCATTCACTCATGTCCTTCTCACTGACTTATACAGTATTGGTGTATGGCTGGTATTAGCCTAATAATATAACCATCTCAAAAAGAAAAATGGAGACTACATTTAATCATCGCACCAGGCACTATGTTCTAATTATTGTTTCATTTCTTCCATATGATAAGGGTTAAATATATTGACATGTAATCTGAAGTGAAAATTCCAAAGCTAGGAAAAGGCAATCTGCTTTTATAACTCAGCTGACAGAACTACATTTCAGAGCAGACCGACTCCAAAATATCTCCTAAACCAGTCTTTTTCAAGCTATCTATGATGAAAGGCCATATATTTGTTATTGCAAAAGTTCACAAACCAAAGCTTTTGTAAAATACAACAAAATAAATAATTCAAAATAAATTTAAAGATAAAATAACAAGCCCAAATTTTATCATTAGATTCAACAGACATAAAATTACTCTATAAAACTGCCGTAAATTTTTCAAAGCACTTACTCTCAATTTCTGTGCTTACTGCTGACCAATAACAAATAATTCATGGATAAGCCTTAGTCCACAGACCACAATCTCAGTAGTCAACACACTCCCAAATCTAAGAGTCTATCAGTATTAGGTGTTTCCTGAAGAAATTTGTATAGCACTAACAAGAACCGTGACCAAATGGAAAATGGGCATAAACCTAATGAAATGTTTCAACAGTTACAAACAAACATGTCTACTTCCTAATCCTTAGAACTTGTGAATGTGTTACCTTAAATGGCAAAAGGGACTCTGCAGACGTGATAAAGGTTAAAGATCTCAAGATGGAAAGATGATTTTAGAATATCTGGCCCCAATATAACCACAGGGTTTCTTATAAAAGAGGCAGGAGGAGATATGATGGTAGATGCTGAAGTCAGTGGGAGGGGTTCGAAGGTGCTATGCTGCTGGCTTTAATGATGGATGAAAATACTATAACCAAGGATGTAGGTGCACTCTGGACACTAAAAAAGGGAAGGAACTTCCTCCTTAAGGAGAACGGCCCAACCAACACCTTAATTTTAGTACCTCTGATCCCTAGAATTGTATGATAATAAATGGGCGTTGTTTTAAGCTACTAAGATTGTGGTAATTTGTTATAGTAGGAATTGGAAACATACAGACATAAAGATTTTGGCTCTGGGAAGTAGGGTGCTGCTATAACAAATACCTAAAAATGTGGAAATGGTTTTGGAATTGACAGTGGGCAGAGGCTGGAAAAATTTTGAGGAGCATTAGAGACAAAGCCTAGATTACCTTGAATGGACAGTAAAAATATGGATGTTAAAAGCCCTGCTGGTGAGGGCTCAGAAGGAAATGAGGAACTTGTTATTGGAAGGTGGAGGGAAAAGAATATTTGTTATGGAGTGGCAGAAAGCTTAGCTGAATTACTCCCTATAATTACATAGAAATCAGAATTATAAGTGATGAACTTGGATATTTAGCTGAGGAGATTTCCAAGCAAAGTGCTGAATGGAGTGGCCTGGTTTCCTCTTCTTGCTTATAGCAAAGTGTCAGAGGAAAGAAACAAATTGAGTTAAGAATTATTAAGCTAAAAGGAACCAGGACCCAATGATTTGGAAACTTCTTGACCTATGCAGATTGCAAGAGGTGCTAAAATTAGGGGTCTCACTTTCAGGAAAGTGTGGCTCTGGAGAAAAAGTCAATCGTGTGTCTGGACAACCTTTGCCTAGTACCTTGGAAGGATTAAAACCTCAGAATGTTCATTCACAGAGGGAGCTCTTGCAAAGATTAGGCATGGGATTCATAGACCCCCATCTATTTGTATCGTCTTTAATTTCTTTCATCAGTGTCTTATAATTTTCATGACCCTCATTCATTTCCACAGAGGCCAAAAATGGAGATGAGATTATCCAGGAAAGATCTGTGAAGCAGCCTGTTTTCTAATAGAGAAAACCCCAGAGATTTACAAAAGAGAACCACAAGTTTCTCAAGAATGTTACATCAGTAGAAACACTGCCAATCTGGACTAAAAAAAAAAAAAAAAAAACAGAGAAAGATGAAATTCAGAAAGGCTGTGTACTCTCAAAATTATACAGGCAAGAAATATCCAGGTGAAATTATGTGATATCTTTCATGAAAAAAGAATAATGATTCTTAGGGTGAAGAACCAGGCCCAGAGGGCAGAGCCTTGAGCCACAGAGGATTATTCCCAGGCTCTGAAGTATAACTGAGTTTGCCTAGTTGGATTTCTAAATTGCTTGAAACTGGTAACCCATTTTTTTCTTCCACATTCTCCCTTTTTAAATGAAAATATCTGTAACTGTTAACTTATGCCTGTCCCACCAATGCATTTTGAGAGCATATAATTTGTCCTTTAATTTCACTGGTATACAGACAGAGAGAAATTTTGCTTGAGGATGGATTATAACTAGAACCTTACTCATACCTAATTTAGATGATTTAGATGATGAGATTTGGAATTTTTAAGCTGATCAATTTTAGATGAGATTTTGGTCTTGAGATGATACTATAAATAGTTGAGACTTTTGAGGATCTGGAATTTGGTGAATGTGTTTTGCTTGGGAAGGATGTGAATTTGGAGCGGTGGCCAGAGGGCAGACTATGGTAAACTGAACAATGACCTCCCACAAAGAAGACGTTTGTGTTTTAATCCCTGGAAACTGAACATGCTACCTAAAATGGCAAGAGAGACTTTTCAGATGTGATTTGGTCATGGATCTTGAGATGAGAAGATTATTCTAGAGAATCTGAGTGGGCTCAATGTAATCATAAGGGTCCTTATAAGAGGGAGACAGGATAAGATATGAGGACAGGAGCAGGGGTCAGAGTCAGAGAGATATTCAAAGATGCCACATTGCTGGCTTTCGATATGGAGGAAGGGGCCAAAGAAGAGAGCAGCCGTTAGACCATGGAAAGGGCAAAGAAATAGATTTTCTGCTAGCGCCTCCAGAAGGAATGCAGCTCTGCCAATACCCTGACGTTAGGACCTCTGACCTCTAGAACCATAAGATAATAAATTTGTGATGCTGTAAGCCACTAAGATTACAGTAATTTGCTATAGCAGCTAGAGGAAACCAGTATGTGGCCTCTATTTAACTTGACATAGTATCTCTCTACAAATATACCATTAAAATCTTGAATTTTCACATTCCATGAAATTTAGTCAATATAGCAAAGAATATGCTTCACAAGACACAAAAATTAATTTTTAAAATTTAAAAATCCTAAGGGTATTTTTTTCTGTTAACAGTCCTCTTGTGGAAATGTGACAACATAAAAATGGAACATTTCGTCATTCTGACATGATGAATTTTCCCTTGTAAACTAAAGAAAAAGTAATTCAGTAAATATACTTTGCTCTTAAATAGTCAATATCATTCTTCCTAACTGCATTAGCATCTGAAAGTAAGCTAGGAATGATTTATTTAGACTTTGAATCCATTACTGCAAATGAGAGTCCCCTTCACCAAAGCCCCCTCTTTAATTACTTCATCCACTTAATTTCAAAAATCATATGAAGAGTTTTTTTAAAAGCACTCCAAATCTTATTGGGCAGAAAAAAAAAAAACAACTGTCCACAGTTCAAGCAGGAATACATATTCAGTAACTAGCATTATGGCATGATTTATTCACATGTAAGGATTTCTAAATTCTTTGGAAAGTCATGATACAATTCCAACAGAAATATACACATGTAACAAAGTATTTCAAAGCATCTCTTACCTGTGTAACAAGTGGCTCCAAAAGTCTCTCCACTGTTAGAGTCCGGATTTCCAAACTTTTGGGGTCCCATTTTAATATGATAGGTGAAGTTGCCGAAGTCATGCTCCCTACAGAAACACACATTATCCATTAGAAATAATGATCACAGAAAGAATCTGTTACCTTGTGGGTTCAAAATGAATAAGTCACCAAAACTTAGAGCATATTTGAAAATTATCTGTCTGGTCCGACCTTATAAAGTTAGAGATGGGGAAATCAGAAGCAGAACTATGTGAGGTAGTGATGTTGGGTTCAGACTGAAAATGGATATTTCCTGAGGGCACCTGTATACATTAGACAAACTCTTGGGACCCAATTGACACTGAAATATTTCACTCACTCAGTGTTTAGTACACATATCCACCTGCTATATGCTGGGAAAGACTTGACCTTGCCCTCGAGTAGCTGATAGTTTCAATGCAGAGGTTGGCCACAATTATGCCTCAATGTGACCTGTTCTGTGACCAAGGAATACAGAGAGGGCCACAGGAGAACTGAGGAAAGGACACCAAAGTCAGTCTGGGGAGATCAGCAAAGACTTTCAGGAAGCACAGTAAACCCATCATGACCACTGGATGAGGGACCCTAGGTCCTAAGGAAAGGCTTCGTTGTGTTTGTTTCACATCATAATTGACCACTGAGGAGACTATGCTCCCTTGGACAGCTGAGTTTCTTTCTCTTCATCAGGAAAGTTACCTTGCAAAATGAGTGGCAGTGATTCTGAAAATTAGCTTGCTGCTATTTACATGCTCTCTGATGACTCACTGTGTTTACACTCTTGTCCCATAAAGTGAGTATCTGATAAGGTTATTTATTGCATTCTAGCACAATCCTCTCCTACCCAAGAACCACGGGTGTGCAGGTAGCAGCCTCACACGTATCAGGCACACAATATGGTCCTGGACTCAATAGAGTAAAGTAGACGCTCTGCCAGGGGTGTGTTTCTCACTGAGAAACTGACTGCTCTTTACTGAATATATTTTGACAACTACCCACAGGACAAGCAACCTTAGATGGTACAAACTGAATCTGAATCACTTGCTTTAATACCGTCATAAATCAAACTGTTCATAGCTGTTCTCTTCTTTTGAATCAATGTCCCCACTCAATTCCACTCTTATAAATCAACATAGATGATTATTTCTATTAGAATTAATACTAAAAATAAGGTCTATCACAATAGACACACGTCTCTTTACTGACCTGCTAAAGCTAGTCCTTTTGCAAACATTCCCAACAAATTTGCTTCAGGAAAAGAAAAAAAAAAGGCAGAGACACAGTGTGCTGGTATTTTACCTCTCTCTAAATGCCATATTTTAAATAAACTAAGCATAGCAATCCAACCATATAGACCGATTTAGATTTGGGTTCCTTCACAACAACAATAGTTGGCACGGATATGCTGCCTGTACTCCAAAAACCTAAAAGCACTTTACACATTTCCCATTCACACTACCAACTGCCACATAGCAGCTCTGACATGCCCAGAATTCTGCTGCTGCAGCACACCTTCCTGTGCTGTAGAAGGATGAAAACACCAGATGCTTTCTATACACACAGGATACCTTCATCCCTGCCAAAGCCAGCCCTACCTAAGTAACCCAGTACTTAGGACACATGATTGCAAGTCTCTGAGAAGTTCCCTGAAAACCTCTTTCCAGCTCTGATGGAATAATGAGTGGCATACTAACGATGATGCACACGGAGGTCCTGTAGGAAAAGATAACTAGTAGTGGAGGAGTGAAGTCCTTTTAAGACCATAGTGAAAGGCACTGAGTGGGACTGTGCAGAGAATCACCACTATTACACGGGCACACTTGTGCACCTAAGCTGGTAGACCAAGGAAGGCACACAACATCTTTATGCATGTTCCAATATATTACTGTAAAGAAATGGCACTCAAAAAATGCTGAAGTGAGAAACAAAAATGCTGGGGCACTCACATTAGAGACACTAATCTAGCACGCAGGAAGCAAAAATGGGAGATATTGAACAAACACCTCAAGCCAACTGTGAGCCAAGAAACAGAGTGAGACGGAGCGGAGCCTTGGATCCTGAAGGTCAGAGGCCTTATAAATCTAAAACTGAAAGGACAAGAGTGACTGAGCAAATCGCTGGACTTAAATTTATTACTTTGGGGAGCAATCTTTCAGCCACTTCTTTTGACACAGGTAAAATTCAAGTGCACAAGGCAAGGAAAGGCTAAATGGTATGAATCTGTTGAAGGGGAAAACCTAGTCGTAGAAACCACACATTCCTCTGTGTGAAACAAGCAAATCAACTCAAATAAGAAGGCAAGAGGACAAATGAAGTGTGGAGTCACATACACCAGCCTCTCATGTTCCAAAGGAACACGTCTCAAATCCATACTACGCATCCGTACAATTCATGCAGACTGTTTTGTCCACAAAAGAGATTCTTTGTAAAGAAAATATACCTTTTTATTCAATGATTAAAATTCAAAGAAAAAATTACATATTCTACTTGCTTTGGTTAGGGAAACTTAGACTATTGACTAGACACAAAGAGTGAAAAACAGGGGTTGTCAAAAACAAAAGACAACAGGGTTGTCCTCGTCCATACATTGCAATTTTACAAGCCCAAGAACAAGCTCTTAGCAATTTACTTAATCTCTGAGCAAATATTCTCCTTGAAAAGTATCAAATTGCATATACATGAAAGGTGATAAAACAACCTCTATGGTAATAACTTAGATAATTTCAGACTCACTCCATGGGGGTGAGGAAGAGGCATGGGTCAAGGTGCTAGCAGCCACTCATCACTCACAACAAAAAAAGCAAAACCTGACAAAAAAGACTAACCGTGTAAAACAAGCTCCCTTATGAGCAGCCAAGGGTCATGTGCTTTGCTAATTTAGACAGTGTCCTGATAAATAGAAAATCTCTCAAGGTACCTATCCCAAGGAGTGCCTTCAAATGACAAATATGTTAATGCAATGAATAATTCACTGCAGAAATTCCCCATTGCCAGATGTTCCTGGAAAAAATGTCTTTGAACCCTCTGCCTCAACCTTCTGAGTTCTCACCATTCTTTCTACTGTTCTTTTGCAAAACAATGGTCCAGGATGCTTTTTAGTTGCCCAGGAGGCCACCCAAACTTGCCTTCCCTCCAAAGGACTCCAGCTTCAGGTTCCCTTCAGGAATTTCTCTCTTTATCAATCCTGAGCACTACTGCCGACAAACTCTGTGAGGCTTTCTTGGAAGACAAGCTAGCTTTGGTTGATAGGCAAATTCATGAGAAGTTAATGACTGATAGTGGGTTTATTCACCTATCTCCATATGTATGATATTGAGTCAGCTACTTAACCTAAGCTTCAGTTTCATCACTTGTAAAACAAAAATGGTAATAACCTTATACAATTTATGAATGTCCTGAAAATTAATGAAATAATTGCATATGCAAATAGTGATAGTTTTACTTCTTTGCCATGTTGTCCGTATGATTATCACCCTAGCCAGTTCAACACATCGATTGGAGTGGGGGCCCATGGAGACCCTGCAAGGCAAGATGTTTTAAAACAAAGCTTTGTTGAAAAAGTGAGATATGAAAAAGAGAGAGAATTTTCTAAGTTTCTTCAGTATTTCAAGAATCAAGCCTGGAAACACTGAATCATACTGTTTCTTCCATAAGTAATAATAACACTGGCTAATGATCTGACATTATTATTATCTCCCATTTACAGACAGGGAAATTGAGGCATAAAACAGTTCAGAGAGTTACCCACGGTCACAAAATTTGAACCTAAACTGCCTGGCTTTAGGGTCTGTGCTCATAAGCACTATGCTTACTGCTTCTAAAGAAGAAGCCCTAGGCTTGGGTCTATGTCAGCATCACCATGGTACTTCTGAACCATGGGAAAAAGGAGAGATATGGACAGGAATGGAAAAACCAGGAGCCACCCCCTTCTGGAGAATGAGGGAGGGAGGGGCTGAGGAGGGAAACAAAGGACAGGAGCCCTGCTGCACAGGTGGAGCCCATGGGAAATGCAGCTTCACTTCCTGGTGAGGCAGGGCAGGTCCTCAGTTCAGTTTCCCCTAGCCACCTTTGGTCCCTGGGCAAGAATGGGATGCTGGTGGTGGGGCTGGGTCACCTGGTGAGCAACACAGCACACTGGCAAAGCTGAAAGAAAGACCCTGTGATGAGTTTCGCCAAGTAAACAGAATTTTGGTCCCCATGACCTTGGATCCCTCGTGAATATGTTACATTTCATCGTAAAGGAGATTTTGCAGATATAATTAAAGTTACTAATCACTGGACCTGAAAATAGGCAGATGACCCTGGATTATCTATGTGGGCCCAATGTAAAGCTGAGCCCTTAAAAACAGCTTTCTCCTGGCTGTGGGTAGAAGAGGCAGTCATACAGATGCAGCAGACAAGGACGTCAGGCAGGGCAGAAGAGGAAGGCAGAGGGATTCAAAGTGTGAAAAGGACTCAACCCACCACTGCTAGATGGGGCTATATGGAAAGCATGAAAAGAAATGTGGGTAGATTCTGCAAGCTAAGAGAGGGCCCTGGCTGACCGCCAACAAGGAAACAAGGACCTCCATTCTACCATCACTGGGTACTGAATTCAGCCAAAACCCTGAATGAGGTTGGAAGTGGACTCTTCTCTGGTGCCTTCAGTAAGGAACTCGGCCCTATCAACACCTTGGTTTCAGCCTTGTAAGATGCTAAGCAGAGGACTCAGACCAAGTCCACCTGGGCTTGTGACCTGCAGAGAGTACAAGATAAGAAATCTGTGCTAAAAAATAAATAAATAATAGAAAAAAAAAGAAATCTGTGCTGTTTTCAGCTGCCAAGTTTGTGGTCAATTTTTTACGGCCGCAATAGGAAACTATGACAGGTGGCTCTAGAATCTGTGTGTGTATCACAATCACCTGGAGGGCATCTTCATACACAAACCCATCCAGAGAGTTTCTGATTCATTAGGCCTGGGATGGGTCTGAGAAACTGTTTTATTTTTCTTTTCTTTTTTTTTTTTTTGCACTTGTAACAAGTACCCAGATGATACTACTGGTCCAGGAATCACACTTTGAGAACCACTGTTGTAATCACAGTTCACAGTCACACACGTCAGCAGGGAAGCAGTGATGAGGAAGATATGGGATATCTCTGTGGAGATCCTGGGACCAGAAGCAATAACACTGCTTTTATTCCAATTATCACTGGAATCATTATTATATTTTCTGAAAGGTACTTATGCTTTTTAGGGGATCCAATGCCTTGAAGCGATTCTTAACAGGGAAATGAAATGGCATATCAAAATCATTCGGGTTTTTTTAAACCACATGTGTGCCAATCCCCAATATCCCCCAAAGTTCTGACAGTTTCCCCAGAAGATGCCTTTTCTACTGAGAATCATTGCCATAGTAGTGATCCCTGTGAAGAATGTAAAGTAACAGCGGGAGAGAGTCACATCCCTCAGTTCACCAAAAGCAGAAATGAAGGTCAAGGTATAATCGCTTAATAGAGAATAAATGTTTCCAAAGAAACTGTATTCCTAAGTAATTTGAAGTTATTTGAGGGCTACAAAAATAAGTCTTCCAAAAATGTTATCTAAAATACAATAGCAGTTCTCATTTTCTGTTGTTAATAAAGGAAGGTACCTCTAATATTCAGGCCCCCTATTGTAAGAGGGGCTTTTTTCTATAGTTGAGAAGAGTATGTGTGTATGTGCATCACAGGCAGGAGTAGAAGTTGAGAAACAAAACAGAGAAGGAGGCACCTGATTATACTTCAAACACCCCTAGAGAGTAAATCTAAATGGATGGTGAGGGGTATTCAGCACTCTTCCTGGTAGTACCCTGGGTATGGAAATGGCCTAATCAAGTAGCTTAACTATGGGAAAGTCCTGCTTCTTATTTTCCACCATTAGCTTTGCTCAACTTCAGCTCATTTTCTCTTCCTCTGACTCTAAGGAGGCAGCGTGTCGCCCATCACTGTCCTCTACGTGATAACCATTCAAAGCCCTTGCTCAGTGAACTGACAGTTGACCCAAGATGCAAGTTGCTGCTGCAATTAGAAGATCCATCACCATTTTTAACCAAAATTGAAGTGATGTGTAATTTCCAACTGTTCTTTGCTATTTGCAGTGGAAGGGGGTGGGGCAGTTAACTCTAACACTACCCTCAAGTACTGCAATATCTTCAAGACTTCTATTTATGGTAAACCCGTACCTTTTAACAAAACACAGAAAGAAACACTGCTGAGCAAAAACATCATTCTAATAATTTTAAAAGGTTGCAATAACACTTCACGTCTAAGCAAAAATGCCTACTAAAGAATACCTTAATATTTTTAAACTCATATTAAATAAGTATTAAACTATTAAATCCTCTTCAGAGCCTCTTTTTGCTTCTACCCAGATAAACAAAATGTCACCAAAAAGGAATATATGAAGAAAGCTCCACAGCCTGAAGGCCGTCAGGGTGACAAGTTTAGACTAATAGTATATAGCCTAGAGCTTGCTGATTAAACAAGAAATAACCATGTCCATATCTCACTGAAATGAGTTTTTATACTTAAAATAGCATACATATAAAATTTAAAACTATGTGCCAACTTAATAGAAATTTACTACTCCTGGTGTATACTAATAGAAAGCCAGTAATTTGAAATTCAAAATGAAAACTAGTATCTGTCATATTCATTTCCTTGCTTTTCACTACATTCGTAGTCTCATCGTTTAAATTCATTTTGGAGCATAAACAGGCTCAGTCTACTCCTAAATTATGGCTTGTTTTCCATTCAGATGTGAACATATGTGTTATCCAGATAAGCAGTGCTGAACCTATATGCTGTTAGGTTTCCGAAGTCCCAACCAGCACTCTGTTTTTTCTAAACAAAATATATCTGACCAAAGGTTAACACTGTTCTACCTATTATCCTTCAGCAGATTTGCAATTCTGATTTAGGCAATAGATTCCAAAAACTGAAAATAAGAACCGTTAATATTTCAGACAACATATTTTTAGAAATTATCTTTATAATCCAAAAGTAACTTCAAATTATTTAATAGGAACATATTATTTAATTGGCAATTTACTTATTCTATGTCCTTCTAACCTCCTGTAAATTAGAATTCCATATGCAATGATTATATAACTTTAATCTTCATAAAAATCTCAACGGGCTTCCCTCGTGGCACAGTGGTTAAAAATCTGCCTGCCGATGCAGGGGACGCAGGTTCGTGCCCCAGTCCGGGAAGATCCCACTTACCCCGGTGCGGCTGGGCCCGTGAGCCATGGCCGCTGAGCCTGCGCGTCCGGAGCCTGTGCTCCGCAACGGGAGAGGCCACAACAGTGAGAGGCCCGCGTACCACAAAAAAAAAAAAAAAGAAAAAAGAAATCTCAACATTTCAGATTCAGATTACAGCAAAATAAACATACACTGCTCTCCTTATCACCCAAACTAATTTAGGGAAACATTCCTTTTCTAGAACAAAGTAACTGCTTAACTCTCTTCTCCAACAAGTCCCAAGTCTTTGTAACAAGGCTGTCATTCCACTTTCTGACCATGGTCTAATGGATCTTATTTCTTTAACATAAGTCTTCTGCTCTAATCAGGTTTGGACCACATTATAATGTAGGGTTCATGCCACTTCCCAAAATCCCCACCTGGAACATATTCCTTGCCATCCTCCAAAATCCAGACACTGATTTCACATTGTGTCTTCTCCACAAACCCTAAATTGCTACTGGATTTACAGTCAGTAACAGAAGACCTTACTTTTCTCGTAACTGGCTCATTGTTAAGAAATTGACGTTAGTTTTACATGACCCACTAGATTTTAAACTCATTAGGGCACAAACCAAGTTTTTGACCTCTTGTCTATCACATGTACAATAGGGAATTACATCCTTCATAAATGTTTGCTTAAGTATACATATATAAGATGTCCCAAATACCTATCTAATTTTTTTCAAATATCAATTTTTTATCTTTTTTTTTTTTTTTTTTTTTGCGGTACGCGGGCCTCTCCCACTGCGGAGCACAGGCTCCGGACGTGCAGGCCCAGCGGCCATGGCCCACGGGCCCAGCTGCTCCGCGGCATGTGGGATTCTCCCGGACTGGGGCACGAATCCGTGCCCCCGGCATCGGCAGGTAGACTCCCAACCACTGCGCCACCAGGGAAGCCCAATTTTTTATCTTTTCAATAGTAGAGTCTATTTCCTAGGAAGTAATAATTTTATAAATATCTTTTGGACATATTTTTAGATATAGGTCAGTACTTCTTAGAGACCTAAAACAAGTGATATCTTGGTATGGTTTAGAGAATATAAATTTATACAGTTTATTTATAAACTATGTTACACTTATATTTATGTTTAAATTTATATTTGGGTTTCTTTTTATTTACATATTTTTAAAAAATACACAGTTTCACTATTTATTTTAACTGGATCACTAGTTTTTATTTATTTTGCTTTAAATCTGGGTGTCATTTTTTTCAGGAAAAAGTAACCTGAGGGCTTCCTTCAGCAAAGTAGTGAGGTCTGCCTTGGTATTTGATTCTCTGCTGAGATCCACGTGGTGAACTCTTTGTGAAGGATTGTACACGCTCTGCAATTTGGCCCACAATAGCCCTTAGGAAATCTTCTTTCTCCTCATTGACCCAAATTGCCTTTTGTCCCCAAGGCCCAATGACTTTTCCTTTCTCTGAATGCCATCAGTATTACATCTAATCAGAATAGCTGCCACATATTTAATTTGAATACAGACTGCCTTGTGCTGCTCTCTATAGGCTTTAGATAAATTTTGTCCTCTCAAATACACTCAGGGACAGGGACTCTGCCCCCTTTACAATGATTAGGACAGTACTGAACAATTAGGAAAAATGTTATGAGTACTTGTGGACTTGTTTCTTTGCCAAGTTCAAGTCTCACAGTCAGACACACACACAAGCACACACAAAATGACTCTAGTTAAAATACAATACCAGTGCTCTTATGGAAAAAGGAGATTTTCAACTCAGAATGCACCACTTTAGATACCACTTACCTGAAAAACGAAAGTGGTTTTCCTCCCTCAGAGTGCCTTCCATATTCTAGCAGAAAAGTCAAATCCCATATGCTCCAATTCTCCCTTCCTTCATCCACTTATCCATCCACTCACTCATTCACAGCAAATGTACTAACCAGCCAATGTGAGCAAGGCCCAGGTAAATGCTGTGGGAAACATCAAGGTGTATCAGACTTGTTAATGCTGATTGGTGAGATGAGACTGGCAAGAACCATTCACCGAGCAAGGAGTGTTCAGAGAGTGAGCTTGGCTAAGAATGGACACCTCTAGGGCCAGTATCCTTCCATTTCACCAGGGCACTTAAATCAGGTGGTAGGTAACCAGCATCTCTGAACTTTGCATGCCCTGGTGGAGCGATATTGAGTAGTTTGTGCAACAGAATAATGGGAAAATACTGAACGCCCTTTTGAACTGCTGCCAGAAAAATGCCAAGAACAAAAGTGGGCAAGAGTATGAAAAAGCATTCAAGTAACCCCAGGATGGAGATTCAAGAAGACAAAGAAATCAGAATATTAAGACATGATATAAAGAAATAAATACAGATATTTAAGTAACAGCTATTTTAAATTGTTCAGTGATTATAACAATACTTAGTTAGTACTTAAGGATCTGTATATTTAAAGCAAGCTCCGGTGTGTTATTATATTTTATTTTATTTTTTGTTTGTTTGTTTGTTTTGCAGTACGTGGGCCTCTCACTGTTGTGGCCTCTCCCGTTGCAGAGCACAGCTCTGGACGCGCAGGCTCAGTGGCCATGGCTCACAGGCCCAGCCGCTCCGCGGCATGCGGGATCCTCCCGGACCAGGGCACGAACCCACGTCCCCTTCATCGGCAGGCAGATTCTCAACCACTGCGCCACCAGGGAAGCCCTATTATATTTTATTTTAAAAGTCAAAGTTAAATCCATTGATGTACTGGTGAGTTAACAAGGAATTAAGTTGCAGAAACTCAAATGATTTAAGCCTAATACCGCTGCCTCTTTCAGTTTCCCATTTTAAAGTGGCTTATTCACCCATGAGGTACTGCTGTGCATCTGTGGCAGCTTAGTAAAATGGGAGATGATTCACCTGCATTGTGTTATCCTTGCCCCATTCAACTGAATTACTAGACTTGAGAGGTCATAACACATTATAGCAATTATATTTGCTTAGAAGTCTTTTGTAGTGAAGATTGATATTTCAGTACCAGTGGTACTCAGCATATATGCCTGCTGGTAAATTACCTTATTAAGCTTGTTGTTATAGAAAATCATATGTGAAAAGAGAAACAATAACCCAGGTTTCCTTCTGGTCATCTGTGGCATTAAATTTTGTGCTTATGAGACAAAAAAGTACCTCATGTGATATGCTTTTGTAAATACAAAAATAAAATGTACCATGGCATTTAGGAAATGAAAATGGGCTGTTGAGTCTGTACATTTCAAAGTAGTAGTCCTTTCCATTTAGTTCATGATATTTACATTTCACAGCAACAAAGATTTCTCTGAACCTGGCCCAAGATTTCTCCTGGTCATGGGCCAAAGTTTATAATCATTAAGAGTTTCATGTTTCTATCAGCAAATCCTGGTGTACAGGAGTTAAAGGGAGCCCTTGATCACTGAGAGTGACAAGATGTGTACAACAAAGTAATGTATGAAGACACTAGTATGTGGTGAACACTCACATATATTACTATCTTACAATATCTTCTATTTGCCCTGAGGTCAATACGATAGTATCCCAGTTTTATAAGATAAAAGAACTAATAGGAGCACCTCAGTACATAAGGCAAATACTAACAGCCATAAAAAGGGGAATCAACAGTAACACATTCATAGTAGGGGACTTAAACACCCCACTTTCACCCATGGACAGATCATCCAAAATGAAGATAAATAAGGAAACACAAGCTTTAAATGATACATTAAACAAGATGGACTTAATTGATATTTATAGGACACTCCATCCAAAAACAACAGAATACACATTTTTCTCAAGTGCTCATGGAACATTCTCCAGGATAGATCATATCTTGGGTCACAAATCAAGCCTTGGTAAATTTAAGAAAATTGAAATTGTATCAAGTATCTTTTCTGACCACAACGCCATGAGACTAGATATCAATTACAGGAAAAGATCTGTAAAAAATACAAACACATGGAGGCTAAACAATACACTACTTAATAATGAAGTGATCACTGAAGAAATCAAAGAGGAAATCAAAAAATACCTAGAAACAAATGACAGTGGAGACACAACGACCCAAAACCTATGGGATGCAGCAAAAGCAGTTCTAAGGGGGAAGTTTATAGCAATACAAGCCCACCTTAAGAAGCAGGAAACATCTCGAATAAACAACCTAACCTTGCACCTCAAGCAATTAGAGAAAGAAGAACAAAAAAACCCCAAAGCTAGCAGAAGGAAAGAAATCATAAAAATCAGATCAGAAATAAATGAAAAAGAAATGAAGGAAACAATAGCAAAGATCAATAAAACTAAAAGCTGGTTCTTTGAGAAGATAAACAAAATAGATAAACCACTAGCCAGACTCATCAAGAAAAAAAGGGAGAAGACTCAAATCAATAGAATTAGAAATGAAAAAGGAGAGGTAACAACTGACACTGCAGAAATAAAAAAGATCATGAGAGATTACTACAAGCAACTCCATGCCAATAAAATGGACAACCTGGAAGAAATGGACAAATTCTTAGAAATGCACAACCTGCCAAGACTGAATCAGGAAGAAATAGAAAATATGAACAGACCAATCACAAGCACTGAAATTGAAACTGTGATTAAAAATCTTCCAACAAAGAAAAGCCCAGGACCAGATGGCTTCACAGGCGAATTCTATCAAACATTTAGAGAAGAGCTAACACCTATCCTTCTCAAACTCTTCCAAAATATAGCAGAGGGAGGAACACTCCCAAACTCCTTCTACGAGGCCACCATCACCTTGATACCAAAACCAGAGAAGGATGTCACCAAGAAAGAAAACTACAGGCCAATATCACTGATGAACATAGATGCAAAAATCCTCAACAAAATACTAGCAAACAGAATCCAACAGCACATTAAAAGGATCATACACCATGATCAAGTGGGGTTTATTCCAGGAACGCAAGGATTCTTCAATATACGCAAATCAATCAATGTGATAAACCATATTAACAAATTGAAGGAGAAAAACCATATGATCATCTCAATAGAGCAGAGAAAGCTTTTGACAAGATACAACACCCATTTATGATAAAAACCCTGCAGAAAGTAGCCATAGAGGGAACTTTCCTCAACATAAAAAAGGCCATATATGACAAGCCCACAGCAAACATCATCCTCAATGGTGAAAAACTGAAAGCATTTCCACTAAGATCAGGAACAAGACAAGGTTGCCCACTCTCACCACTGTTATTCAACATAGTTTTGGAAGTTTTAGCCACAGCAATCAGAGAAGAAAAGGAAATAAGAGGAATCCAAATCGGAAAAGAAGTAAAGCTGTCACTGTTTGCAGATGACATGATCCTATACATAAAGAATCCTAAAGATGCTACCAGAAAACTACTAGAGCTAATCAATGAATTTGGTAAAGTGGCAGGATACAAAATTAATGCACAGAAATCTCTGGCATTCCTATATACTAATGATGAAAAATCTGAAAGTGAAATCAAGAAAACACTCCCATTTACCATTGCAAGAAAAAGAATAAAATATCTAGGAATAAACCTACCTAAGGAGAAAAAAGACCTGTATGCAGAAAATTATAAGACACTGATGAAAGAAATTAAAGATGATACAAATAGATGGAGAGATATACCATGTTCTTGGATTGGAAGAATCAACATTGTGAAAATGACTCTACTACCCAAAGCAATCTATAGATTCAATGCAATCCCTATCAAACTACCACTGGCATTTTTCACAGAACTAGAACAAAAAATTTTGCAATTTGTATGGAAACACAAAAGACCCCGAATAGCCAAAGCAATCTTGAGAACGAAGAAAGGAATTGGAGGAATCAGGCTCCCTGACTTCAGACTATACTACAAAGCTACAGTTATCAAGACGGTATGGTACTGGCACAAAAACAGAAATATAGATCAATGGAACAAGATAGAAAGCCCAGAGATAAACCCTCGCACATATGGACACCTTATCTTTGATAAAGGTGGCAGGAATGTACAGTGGAGAAAGGACAGCCTCTTCATTAAGTGGTGCTGGGAAAACTGGACAGGTACATATAAAAGTATGAGATTAGATCACTCCCTAACACCATACACAAAAATAAGCTCAAAATGGATTAAAGACCTAAATGTAAGGCCAGAAACTATCAAACTCTTAGAGGAAAACACAGGCAGAACACCCTATGACATAAATCACAGCAAGATCCTTTCTGACCCACCTCCTAGAGTAATGGAAATAAAAACAAAAATAAACAAATGGGACCTAGTGAAACTTCAAAGCTTTTGCACAGCAAAGGAAACCATAAACAAGACCAAAAGAGAACCCTCAGAATGGGAGAAAATATTTGCAAATGAAGCAACTGACAAAGGAATAATCTCCAAAATTTACAAGCAGCTCATGCAGCTCAATAACAAAAAAACAAACAACCCAATCCAAAAATGGGCAGAAGACCTAAATAGACATTTCTCCAAAGAAGATATACAGACTGCCAACAAACACATGAAAGAATGCTCAACATCACTAATCATTAGAGAAATGCAAATTAAAGCTACAATGAGATATCATCTCACACCAGTCAGAATGGCCATCATCAAAAAATCTAGAAAAAATAAATGCTGGAGAGGGTGTGGAGAAAAGGGAACACTCTTGCACTGCTCATGGGAATGTGACTTGGTTCAGCCACTATGGAGAACAGTATGGAGGTTCCTTAAAAAACTACAAATAGAACTACCATATGACCCAGCAATCCCACTACTGGGCATATACCCTGAGAAAACCAAAATTCAAAAAGAGTCATGTACCAAAATGTTCATTGCAGCTCTATTTACAATAGCCCAGAGATGGAAACAACCTAAGTGCCCATCATTGGATGAATGGATAAAGAAGATGTGGCACATATATACAATGGAATATTACTCAGCCATAAAAAGAAACGAAATTGAGCTATTTGTAATGAGGTGGATAGACCTAGAGTCTGTCATACAGAGTGAAGTAAGTCAGAAAGAAAAAGACAAATACCGTATCCTAACACATATATATGGAATTTAAGAAAAAAAAAATGTCATGAAGAACCTAGGGGTAAGGCAGGAATAAAGACGCAGACCTCCTAGAGAACGGACTTGAGGTTATGGGGAGGGGGAAGGGTGAGCTGTGACAGGGCGAGAGAGAGTCATGGACATATACACACTAACAAACGTAGTAAGGTAGATAGCTAGTGGGAAGCAGCCGCATGGCACAGGGATATTGGCTCGGTGCTTTGTGACAGCCTGGAGGGGTGGGATAGGGAGGGTGCGAGGGAGGGAGACGCAAGAGGGAAGACATATGGGAACATATGTTTATGTATGACTGATTCACTTTGTTATAAAGCAGAAACTAACACACCATTGTAAAGCAATTATACCCCAATAAAGATGTTAAAAAAAAAAAGATAAGAGAACTAAAGCACAAGAATATTGTTATTTTCCCAAAGTTGATGGAATTCAACCAAGATTTGTTTCAAATCTGTTTTCCCCACCATACAATGCAAACTTCCCTAGGTTAAATACTTTACTTCACAGGGGGCAGACAAGCTAACAAAGTACACAGCTTCAAGTAGCTTCACAGAAATATGTAGATAATAAATCTTAATAGGCTATTTAAGGTAACTAAAGCATTTGGGGACCATTTCTGACCTTACATCTTGTCAGAGAAGACTAGACCTTTCTGACACACATCTCTTGGCATTGTTCTCAGGATACAAGTGAATAGATAATGCATCTTATACAATATGGCAGTTTTTTTATTTCTTGCAAGTTCAAAAAGACTTCATCAAATAACTGACTACTTATGGGTACCAGCCATCTTCATTCTGAGGTGACCAGAATCACCTCAGGTGAGTCATCCATAAACTTATCAGCATATTTTCCCACTCTCTTCTCCTCCCCTGTTGCCTTCTTGGAAGATAGGTTTGGTCCCTCTTTTCTACACCCCTTCCCTTCCTGCCTCCTAAGGCCTCGATTCCATAAATCACAACCTCTACTTTGCATCTTCAATTCATCCCTGATTGCTGGCTCCTTCTAGTCAGTGGGAAGTCCTTGTCCAAGTAAAAACTGAAAATACAAAAGAAAAAAAAAGAAACTCCATCCTACTCCTTTCTTGACATCTTCTACTTCCCTTTCCCTTCGCAGCCTGGTTTCTTGAGAGGGCGGTCTACAATGTTTGTTCCATTTCCTCACTGCCTACCCATTCCCCATCCCACACAATCTGGCTCCTACCCTCACCATTCCACTGAAATTAGCCTGGCAAAGTTACAAATGATCTCCTAGTTGCTTAATTCAATGGACGCTGTGTGCTTCCCCAGCTTATATACTAAAATTGGAAAGATGTGGAGAAGATTATCATGGTCTTTGGACAAGGATGACAAGCAAATTCATGCAGTGTCTCATATTTTTATAGTAGGAACTCATTTTGTTATATATAGACATATATCTAGAGAATATATTTACATATAGGAAAAAATCTAGAAAGACATACATCACAATTTTAGCAATAGTTCTGTTGGGTGATGGGATTTATGGCAGTTCCTAAATTATACATAATTATGTATATTTCCACTAAATATATATATTTTCACTATATGTATATCTATCCATATATATTCAACTTACATAATGGTTACATATACCTTATCTAAATAAAGATAAATCTATCACCTCAAAATATCCAGTGGCCCCTTTTCAGTTCTTATCTTACTTGACCTCTGAGCAGTATTTGACAATATTAATATTGTACTCTTTCCTTGGCTTCAAGGACACCACTCTCTCCTGGTCACCACTCACTCTCTCCTGGTCTTCCTCTACCCTCTTGGCAACCTGTTCTTAGTCTTTCCATGCTCTACACGCAGTCTCTGGGTGGTCTCGTTCATGTCTGTAGTTCACATTATGTTGAAAGCTCCCAAATCTATTTCTCTAGCTCAGGGCTCCTGCTCGGGTTTCAACCTCTTATAAGCAATTATTTATTAATACTAGTTTACCAAACACTTCAAAGTCAACATGTTTAAAAGTGAACTCATCAGTTTCCCCCCAAACTGGTCCAACTCCTATGTCATATGTCAATGAATAGAACCACTCACTATCCATCAAGCCCTGTCAGAAATCTAGGAGTCATTTTTAATTCCTTTCCTTTTCCTTACCTCCTACATCAAAACACTCATCCGGTCAAATATATTCTACCTCTAATATTTCATAAATATCACTTTGTGTTTCTCCATCACTACTACCTTGATCAAGGCTCTCATTATTTCTTCCTTAGATTATTGAGAAGCCTCTTGACTGGTCATGTTGCCTTCAGTCTTAGCCCCTCTGATTCCTCCCCTATTCTGCAGTGATTTTTTTTCCAAAATATAAATTACATCAGGTCACTATCTATAGAAAAGCCTCTGATGACTTCCACTGCAAAAGGATAAAGTTCCAATTATATTTATTGTCCTTCAGTATTGACTCATTACTCAGCATTCATCCACCTTGCATCTTAAGTTTTTATGGACTCTAGATTTAGTGAACTGCTAGTTGTTCTCCAAATATATTATATTCTCTGATACCTCTAAACCTTTGCCATGTCATTCCTTCCACAGGGAAGCTCCTTACCCATTTTCTTCCCTTGACTTACTCTCAGTTATCCTTTGAAACTCAACTCGGGCATCATTCCTTGACCTGCTCAGACCCACTCTTGTTCTGAGAGCACATTATGCTTCCCTCCAGTGTGCCCTAAATCACACTCTATTTTAATTGTTCATTCATTTGTCTTTATCGCATTAGAATGTTGGAATCCTTGAGGACAGTACTGAGAATTTAATTTTTTTAATAAACACATAAGTAATGATTGGTATAAAAGAGGCTGATGTGATGTGAGGGAGATACAAAACAAAGCCTCTTGAATAAATTTACCCGCAAAACATTACTGTGTCACTCTTCAAAATCACTAAAGTAAACATAGGTGCATCTAAAGGTATTTGTTCAACCCCAATACTGACAGCTTGAAGAGCTCAAAATTCAAGAACAACTCAAGGAAAAAAATTAGAACTTGAATTAGAGCCATCCCCACTGACAAGCATAAGGTCTTTCGAGAAGGCACTTTGCTGCAGGAATGTCATGATGTAATGCAGGGAACATAGCACAGGAAGTGGGAAACCCAGTTGTTTTTTTTGGTTTTTTTTTTTTTTTCCCCAGTTTTTACTTATATCTTTACTTTCCAGCCACCCAAATGATTCTCTTGGCAAATCACCTGCTTTACCTGAAATTATAGGGCAGCATGTTTGTGAGCCAGAAAGAACCAGATAGTCTTCTATATTCCCTTTAACACTAAAATATTCACAACATTTCCGTGAGAATGCTTTTCAACCAACTATTTTCAGTTTTTATAATACAAACCATATGACACACTAACTAGGTATGATTATCTGGGGGCTTATTGAAGATGTTCCTTAAGGACTACCAAGTAATCTTTGTTAACCAAATTTAAATACTGTCTTTCACACACTGGTATTAGGGACCTCACAACAGGAAGTATGACTCTACATTGGCTTTTCAATACTAGAGAGAGATTACCTGTAATCAATGGGTAGAACCTTGATTCAGGCTCCTCTCTCTCCTCTGACCAAAGACAGGCATGCATGAATACTCCCTCTGACTAGATAAAAACAGAGGGAAACAAATGGCCTCAAATAGCATTGGTATAAATTATAATATAACTGATATGGAAAATACTGCACCTCACAGACATTTCCTTCCACAAATCCCTCAAAGCTTGCTGCTCTTTCTTTCAAACACAGTCTCAGTTCGTTCAAATATTGTACATCCACAGCTTTGAGTTAGGGCTTGATCCTTCTCCAGCCCGAGAAAGAATCATAGTCTTTTTCCACGGCAATTACGTGGAATTCCACATGATTGGAATTTCCACTTTGCCATTTCTTAGTTTAAGTTTGGGTTTGTCACCAAATGAGATCTAACAGCAAGTCAGCTAAGGACTTCTGGGAAAGGTTTCCTTAGGGAACAGACAGACATGTTATCCTTCCCTGTGCATTACTATAACTACATGTGACTGCTGAATCCATTTGTGATAAAGAGAAGAAATAATGACCACAGCTAAGGATAACAGAGTAGAAAGAAGGAAGCCACTTGGGTCTTTTATGACAATAATACATTCAATTAGCCAAGACTGAAACTATCCTGTCTTTAGAAACAGTAGATATGTTTTCATATTATTTGCAGCCCAAAACCCTCCTAACTGACATACTACTGATTGTTTTCAAGTATTCTTTATGTTGAAATTGGCAGACTTGCAGTACATACAAAGGGGCTGGCAAACTATAACCCAAAGGCAAACTCTGCCCACCACCTGCTTTTGCAAATAAAGTTTTACTGGAACACAGTCATCCCTTTTCATATTGTCTACAGTTGCTTTCTGCTACAACAGAAGAAGTGTTGAGTAGTAACAGAGACTGTGTGACCCACAAACCTGAAAATATTTAGTATCTGGCTCTTTACAGAAAAAAGTTTGCCAGCCCCTATTCCATATCAGCAGATCTCAGCTCGGGGCTGTATCACCAGATAACATTTTCTAAGGGCCATTGTGGATGTTCCAATCATCATGAAGTTCTACAGGGTCAGGGTTGATTAATGTCATGCAAAGTTGAAGTCCCATGCTAAAAAGGATACCCTCACCCAAAATATCAATAGTGACCTTGTTGAGAAATACTACTTATACCTAAAATAACCCTTAATTCTATGCCATGTCTTGGGCCACATGAATATTTTTTTCACACTACACCTACCACCACAAGTGTGGTAAGTTTACCAGCTCAGGTAAATAACAAATTAGAAGTACATTGCAGAACACACTATTGATCCTCATTAGATATTTGTTGATTAATTAGAGGAAATATATGTATCGTTTAGGAGATACTTTTAAAATTAAAATTTTCTGTTTTAGGGGCTCATTTAGATATAAACAGAACACTCCAAGTTCTGTTCTAAAATACAAGTTGGCTCAGCACACAATTTTTATTGAAGCATACTTTATTTTACGTTCATGAATTTTTAAGTGCTTTCTACTTTCAATTTTACAGAGTGATTGTAATTTCTTTGGAGTTCCTTTTATATTAAGCAGTATTTTATAAATAATGATAATTATTCTAATTCCTGCTTTAATAAAAAGACCTTAAAATATTTCATTGGAAGGAATTAAATTAGCCTCAGTATAGAGACCTGAGATCTGGAAGAAAAGCACATGCACCTGAAACCACTGGAACTGTTTCATAATCCAGAAATATATACCCCTAACTACACAGTCAGCTGAAAGTGAAAATTATAGGGGTATAAAAATATGTGAATTGCATTCATAAAAACAATTCAAGGGATATAAAACAAATCTATCTTCAGTGGAATATACCAGAGGTCCTAGAAATCTTAACTCACCTAAAATTATTTCAATCAAGATACTGCAAAACTAATGCCTAGGAAAATCAGGCTGAGGCACTGCTTCAGTGAGACCAGATGATGATGGAGTTAGTGGTTTAGGCATTTAGAAAATAAACAGATAGCACTCCACCTTTTCAGATTTGAGCCAATTGGTTTTTTTCTGCTTTGCAGAATATGGAAGACAACAAGAGGAAGGCATTAATGTGCTCTGAACTTCATTTGTCACAAATATTATCCCAGTTTACTACTAATTCCTTTCATGTTCTTTGAGAGTTAGGGCTTCTTGTATATTTATAGGCCAAAACCACCTAAAGATTTCCTCAGCATTCATGAAAGAAGTGTCACCAACTCCTCTCCTAACTAAAATGGCTGCGCTGTATATATGAAAATGATTCACTATGAAACAACCCCCTGGTTAGACAGCAAACACTGTTAAGGTACTTCTGCCTGGGAGACAGGCAGCGGTTCTGTGACTCTGGGCAGTGGAAAAGTCATTTCAGCTTGGACCCCAAATATGAATAACCTTGCCCACACAAAACACACAAAAGAAGTGTAAAAAAAAAGTGTAAGAGTATACACCTCTCGTGGGCATACAGGACATTGATCCTAACAAGCATGTAGCTGGTGGAGATAATACATGCAGGACGCTACACCCACATTGGCAGAACTGGTTGAACAGACAGATAAAAGCAAAATTTAGGACTTAGCGTATCAGGCATACAGCATTATGAACACAGCATAGGAGAGAAAAGGGAACCCTCCAAACGACTGTGCTTGGAGAGAATGCTGAGAAATACATCAAAGAAACTCAGAGCTTCAGTAAAATGCAGCAGCAAAAAAAAAAAAAAAAAAAAACCTGCCATGGAACACACAAAACAGGATCCCACAACATAGGAGAAAAGAACACAGCCAGGAACAGAGCCTGCACAATGAAGCGTTTTAACCAGTTTTCAGTGACCAAGAAGTGGAAATTGTTATCCCAATATACTATTGATTATTTGTACTTTGTTACATTTATGTGTATAGTACAATGTACATAATTCTCAGTTTAGAGACAAACTCAACCATTTGCAAAGGGAAAAAAAAACTTTAGTTGTAGAAAGAAGTTGAACGCTCACCCACACCGTGTTGTTTGGTACATGTACCTGGATCAGTGGCTCCTCCATCTCAGTCACAATCAAGGTTTTAATGCCCCAAAGGGGCAAAAGTTAGGTTAAGTGACACCACCTTTAAACTTTGAATCATACAAAATGATTCATAATAATTGGAAAAGAATTAGGAAATACATATAAACAAAAAGAAAGGTTTTCCCAAATTCCGCTCAACATTTTGATGTATTTCACACCAGACTGTTTGTTTCTGTGTCTCACACTGTGTATGCTGAAAGTTCTTCTTTAAAATTGGAAACAGCATGTACACTGTTTTAAACAACCTTCCTTGTTTGTTGTTTCTTTTACATGGTAGATTGGTTTTCAATGTTACTGTGTTTCTGTGTATAAAAGCTACATAGTAGGCTATTTTATTTAATTTTCTGGCCCAATTCTTTGTGGTTAGACACACACAGCGTCTCCCCATTGTTGTAAATGTGGCTGGGATTTAATTCACAGAGGGGACTGAGTTATGGAGAAGTCAGTGCCATTGAAAGAAGCTTTATTACAGTTACCAAGAAAAGGAGGCATGCTATATACCACAGGGCCACATGGGGAAGCACGGGGGTTTGTCAGGAGGCCGAAAGGGATGAGGGAAGAGCAGGGTCCAGAGATTTTATCATGGTTTCCAAGGGAAGAAATGGGTGACTCAGGATAGGTAAGTCTAAGTAAGTGTAGAATTGGATAGTTTGAATCATTTCAGCAGGCTCTGAACTATAGGGGAGGGTCCACAGTGGTCTGATACCTAGCCCTGGAGTGATTTAGGACAGGAGAAATATTGGCTTGGTGTGTGAGAGTTAGATAAATTAGGTGGTTGCATCTGTGGTTTGGATTGGTTGGTTTACACATGAAAGGCATGCTCTCAGGCAAGTCATTTACTGTCTTTATGAATCAGCCAGTCCTGGGAGGGAGGCTCTCTCCAGGACTAGTAAGGCACCAAGATGATAAAACATCGTAAAATACAAAAAAATATATAAAACATGATTACTACAGCCATACAAACAGATACTTAGTGAGCATCCCTTCAGCAGTGTCTCCTCCCTGTATCATCTGTCAAGACACTAGGATTCAATCCACCTATATCACTGATGCCTTCATCACCTGGCACCATTCTCCTTTAACCTTTGGTGCGGGCCTCTCACCGTCGTGGCCTCTCCCGTTGCGGAGCACAGGCTCCGGACGCGCAGGCCCAGTGGCCATGGCCCACGGGCCCAGCTGCTCCGCGGCACGTGGGACCCTACTGGACCGGGGCACGTACCCATATCCCCTGCATCGGCAGGCGGACCCTCAACCACTGCGCCACCAGGGAAGCCCGGTATTATTCTAGATGACCTCAAAGTCCTGTGTCTAAATCATCTAACATTCCAAATTGTCCAGTCTCTGACTTTTACTTCTCTCCACCTCAGCCACTCATTCCACACAACTACTTCCTTGGCCTATCAATCATCAGAACCAGCACCACCCCAAAAGGCAGTGCTGGAAGCTATCATGCCAAAGGATTAAGGGTTTAGGAATTCTAAAAACTAATTAATCAACTCAAAGCTACGTTCTTCTCATGTTAAAAAGATTACCAAAATATGCCCAAGATTAAGATACCTGAAAGGGCATCAATACAAGTTTGGGAAACAAGTACTCTTCACTCTTCTGCATAGACAGTTTTTTTTTTGTTTTTTTTTTTTGCTGTACGCGGGCCTCTCCCTGCTGTGGCCTCTCCCGTTGCGGAGCACAGGCTCCGGACGCGCAGGCTCAGCGGCCATGGCTCACAGGCCCATCCGCTCCACAGCATGTGGAATCTTCCCGGACCGGGGCACGAACCCGTGTCTCCTGCATCGGCAGGCGGACTCTCAACCACTGTGCCACCAGGGAAGCCCTAGGCAGTTGTTTTGAGGGCAAACTGGTACTCTACTTTTTCAATTGAAATTTTTAATTTTCATATATTTTACCCCTGAAATTCAAATTCCAGTCATTTATTTCACTGATAAAATTTATAAAACATGATTCTCATTATGTTTATGTTCTCATAGTGTTTGGGCAACTGCACAAAGGCCAATGTGGCTAGAGCACAGAGGAAGAGGGAAAGGGAAGAGATGGGACAATTTGGAGTGTTAGATGATTTAGACACAGGACTTTGAGGGAATTTGAGAACTGGGAAGCGGACAGGTCACAGGAAGGCTCACAGGACAAGGGCAAAAATCTGGACTTTATTCTCAGTGCAAAGAGAAACCAACATGGGGTTTTTAGCAGTAGAGTGAACCCCAAAGGCAGAGTTGTTGGGTTTCTGAAAGATACGCCTGAAGGGGCACAGCTGTGAAGAGGGGGAAAAAGAACAAAGCTGCTGCCAATGAGATAAGAGAGAAAAATCTCTTGAAAACAATGTAAAAGGATAGGAATAATATTGTCAAGTGGAAGAAAATAAAAACAATAAAGAAGTTGGTGAAGTTGGGAGAAAGTAAGTCAGAGGTTATCTAAAAGCTATAGGAGAAAAATTCCATTGGGGAAAATATCTTAACAACAAATTAAGTGATATCCCTGGCAGAAAAGAGAAATCAGAGGAATAATCTGTATTGGTTCCCTGGAACAAAAACTAATTCAGTCTGGACCATACTCTTTAGAGAAATGTTAATAATTCTTTAATGCAAAAATAATAAACTTTTATAAAGAAAAAAATTCAGTTGTTCCACAATTGACAACTTCACCAACTTCAGGCAACTTCTCTGATTTTAAATTGTTAATTTAAAATAAATATGTTTTTGAAATTGGAAAAACCTAGGTCAAAATATCAACTAAGTTCCACAAGGACCTGAAGAATGACTTAAAATCACAAATAGACTATTTTTTCAAAAATAAATCTGCACTATGGAACTATACATTCAATCTATTGAGCAAAGAATTCATCATTCTGTATTATAACATCCTTACTATTTGGCACAATGTCAAGGCTATTCAAGCAATATGTATCCTCTCATTAAGTAGAATGTGTTAAAAAAAAAACATGTTTTTAAGACATCAAGTATCAAAAACCTTGAACAAGAAATGTTAACACTTTCAGGATGTGTAATTAAATACTAAATTAACTATAGCTCCAAAAATAAATCATCAACTGAATGTGTTTAGACAGGGAGTTACATGAAAAATTTCTAAGTCATTTGAAGCACAAAAGATGAACCATCAAAATATACCAGAGTGGAATTCCATTTTGATACCAACAACAGAAAGTATGATTTAACAGAGAAGTACCATGATATAACAAGGGAGTTCAACCGTATGTTTATGGAGACAGAATTTAAACTGTGATGTAATCACAGTTAAGATATATCCAGCCAAAAATAGTGAAATTGCACTTTATCTGTTCTACCAGATTGGTCACACACCCATTGGAAATCTGCTACTAGGAGGAGGTGGCAGGCAGCTCTGTACAGGGTATTTACAGGATAATAATCATCCCACAAATTTCCTCTAAAGTTGCTGTGAGAACATGGATGTGTAGCACTACTATTATGTGTGTCAAACCCTCCTTGGCATATTTCAAACAACTCTGGGAGCTTCTATACTCCTTGAATTCATATGCTAACTTGATTTTATGGTTTATGGCAAAACAGAAGGCCATAGCTGAAATAACTAAGAACGATAGGCTTTTAGAGTTGGAAGAAATCTGGTTTTTTGAAACAACACATTCTTCCCTTGGAAAAACCATCTGTATCTTTAGAATCAACTCTGTAACTCTTTCCTTCATGTTTAAATGGTGATCTCATAATGTAGGACCAAAATACATTCCCAGAGCTACAGTATCCAGAGCTTCTGCCACAGAAGCAGTCTTGAGGAGAAAGAGTTACACAGAAGGTAAGACCCAGGGAAAGGAGAACTTGGAAAACATGCATCTAACTACACATCTTTACCAAAATGAATCAATATTCACTACCTAAGCAAAAATATTAAGTATTTAAAATTGCTAGTTATATAATATTTCTACAAGTGTTCTGGAAATGTTTCCTACTGTAATATCACTATCTCCCTGCCCCAATCTCAGACCCCTCCATATAGCCTACTGCACTAGCCCCAGAGCAATTTTTCTAAGCTACAATCCAATGTTGTCTTTTAAAAGACAACCTAAAATCCTTCAGCTACTTGCCATCGTCTCCTATCACACAAGGTTGTTCATCATCTAGCCCTGCTTTCCTGTCCACGCTGCTCTTCATGCCTCCTCCATCATACTTTCCAGCTTCACATTCATTTTCCACACCTTTCCCATCTCAGCAGTCCACACACACACACACACACACACACACACACACACACGCATACACACACACACACAAACACACAAACACATTTGCTATTCCTAGGACACATATGCTGACTCAAATATACAAGATTATGCAAAACCGCTCTCTGTGTGGGTCTCTCTTGCCCAGCAGACAAACTCCCACTGATCTGCCACGTCTCAACAAAAGCATGCTTTTTTCAGTCTTCTACGTTTCTTGGTTCACAAAGCATTTCTAGGCAGAGATTTGACTACTTGGCACAGCAAATTATCCTTTACTTTAATTAGGTGTTTATATGTTCTCCCCTCAAACAGGCAGAGTCTCATGCATCTTCACATCCTGGAACCAAACGCACTGTCCATTATACAGGACACTTTTAAATCAATGTGTCAATGAAATCAATAATTCAGTGCATACATGTATCTATGAACTTGAAAAATCCATTTCTACTTATTCTGATTTTACTATATATGCTTGCAAATTAGAAAATGATGCAAAATAAAACAGCTCTATTTCATTGGAAGATGACAGCATTCCCCACTATACAGCAAATAAAAGACAATCCTTATGCCCTGGACATTTATTACATCTTACAGATACTTAAAAGAGAAAAAGAGAGGTAGAACACTGAATTCATCTTTCATTATTAGTTGTATAATAATATTGGAAGACTACTCGTAACCTTAGAGTTTTAAGAAGTGTGTAATTTTTCTTTTTTAGCTTTAATTTAGATACATATATATTTGTTTATTAAGACTTTATTTTTAGAGCAGTTAAGAGTACAACAAAATTGAGTGGGAGGTACAAAAATTTCCCACATACGCCTTGTGCCCCCATATGCATAGCACTCTCCATTATCAACATCACTCACCAGAATTGTACATTTTTTACCAACAATGAAACTACACTGACTCATCGTAATAACCCAGAGTCTATACTTTACCTTAGGGTTCACTCTTGGTGTTGTATTATCTATCGGTTTGAATAAATGTATAATGACATACGTACATCATTATAATATACAGAGTGTTTCCACTACCCTAAAACCCCTCTGTGCTTGCCTATTCTTCTCCCACCTGGCCCCCTACTGCTCCTGGCAACCAAGGGTCTTCTTATTGTCTCCATAGCTTTGTCTTTTCCAGAATGTCATATACTTGGAATCATACAATAGGCAGACTTTTCAGATGAGCTTCTTTCCCTTAGCAATATGTATTTAAGATTCCTCCATGTCTTTCATGGCTTGATAGCACACTTCTTTTCAACACTGAATAATATTCCATTGTCTGAATGTATCCCAGTCTATTTACCTGTTAACACACTGAAGGATATCTTGGCTGCTTCCAAAACTCGGAAGTAACGAGGAAAGCTGCTGTAAACATCCTTGTGCAGGTTTTTTTGTGTAGATATAAGCTTTCAACTCCTCTGAGTAAGTACCGAAGGACGTGATGGCTGCATCTTATTAGAGTACGTTTAGTTTTGTACAAAACTGCCAAAACTGTTTCCCAAAGTGGCTGAACCACTTTGCATTCCCCCCAGCAGTGAATGAGCGTTCCTACTGCTTCACACCCTCACCAGCATTTGGCGTTGTCAGTGTTCAAAACTGTGGCCATTCTAGTAAGTGTGCACTGGTACCTAATTTTTGTTTTAATTTGCATCTCCCTGATGACATATGCTATGCAGCATCCTTTCATACACTTATTTACTATCTGTATATCTTCTTTGATGAGGTACCTGTTAAGATCTTTGGCCAATTATTTAATTGGGTTGTTTGCTTTTTATTGTTGAGTTTTAAGGGTTCTCCGTATATTTCGGATAACTGTCTTTTATCAGATATGTCCTCTGCAAATATTTTCTCCCAGTCTGTGGCTTATCTGCTAATTCTCTTGATAATTATCTTTTGCAGAGGAGGAGTTTTTAATTTTAATGAATCCCAGTGTATTTTTTTTCTTTCATGGATTGTGTCTTTGGTGTCATAGCCAAAAAGTTATCACACACCCAAGGTCATCTAAGTTTACTCCTGCTATCTTCTAGTTTCATAGTTTTGAGTTTTATATTTACGTCTCCAATTCATTTTGCGTTAATTTTTGTGAAGAGTATAAAGTCTGTGTCTGGATTCATTTTTTTTTTTTTTGTATGTGGATGTCCAATTTTTCTAGCACCATTTGTTGAAAAGAGCATCTCTGCTCCATTGTATTACCTTTGCTCCTTTGTCAAAGACAGGTTGACTATATTTATGGTGGTCTATTTCTGGGCTATAAATTCTGTCCCACTAATCTATTTATCTGGTCTTTCACCAATACCACAGTCTTGATTTCTGTATCTTTATAGTAAGTCTTAAAGTTGGATAGTGCCAGTGCTCCAACTTTCTTCTGCTCCTTCAAAATTGTGTTGGCTATTCCGGGCCTTTTGCCTCTCCATACAAACTTTAGAACCAGTTTGTTGAAATCCATATAATAACTTGGTATTTTGATTGGAAATGCATTGAATCTATAGACCAAGTTGGGAAGAACTGACATTTTGACAGTATTGAGTCTTCCTATCCCTGAACTTGGCATATCTCTCCATTTATTTAGTTCTTTGATTTTGTTTATCAAAGTTTTGTAGTTTTGCTTATAAAGGTCTTATACATATTTTGTTAGATTTTTACCTAATTATTTAATTTGGGGAGGTACAAATGTAAATGATACAGTGTTTTCAGTTTCAGATTTCACTTGCTCATTGTTAGTATATAGAAAAGCAAATGACTTTTGTAGATGAATGTTGTATCCTACAACCTTCCATAATCATTTATTAGTTCCAGGAGGGTTTTTTTTTTGTTAATTCTTTTGCATTTTCTACATATATGATTGTCATTTGCAAACAAAAATAGCCTTACATCTTCTTATCTGATCTATTTACATGTTATTTCCTTGCCTTGCCTTATTGTGTTAGCAACATTTTCCAGTATGATTTTGAAAACCAGTGGTGAGCAGGCACCACCCCTTGCCTTTTATCTGATCTTAGTGGGAAAGCTTCAATTTTCTCACTATTACATTTGTTGTCAACTGTAGATTTTTTTTGTAGATATTCTTTATCAAGTTGAGAAAGTTCCCCACTATTCCTAGTTTACTGAGAGTTTTATTAGCAATGGGTATTGGATTTTGCCTAATGCTTTTCTGTACCTATTGATGGGATCACGTGATATTTCCTTTTTAGTCTGTTGATGTGATGAATTACATTATTTGATCTTCAAATACTGAGTTCAACTATGTTATTACTGATTTTACTGCCTGCTGGATCTGTCCATTTCTGAGAGAGGTGTGCTGAAGTCTCCAACTATGACAGTGGATTTATTGGATACATCTATTTCCCCTTGTGGTTCTAGTTATTTTGCCTCATTTGATGTTCTGTATTTAGATGCATACATGTTAATAAGTGTTATGTCTTCTTGGATAACAGACCCTTTTATCATGATATAATGCCTCTATTTAACCCTGATAACTTTCCTCCTTTTGAAGTCTCCTTTATCTGAAATTAATAAAGCTATTCCTGCTTCTTTTAATTAGTACTAGCATACAATATTTTTCTCCACCCATTTACTTTTAATCTATATGTGTTTTTATACTTAAAGTTGGTTTCATATAGACAACATAAGGTTGGGTAATGCTCTTTGATCCATTATGACAATCTCTGTCTTTCAATGGTGCATGACATTCTAATATTGTTGATATAGTTGGATCAGTATCAACCATATTCATTCACTGTTTTCTATTTGTTGCCCTTGCTCTCTGTTCCTATTTTTGTGTTCCACTCTTTTTCTGCCTTTGGTGGTTTTAATTGAGCATTTCATATGATTTCAGTTTCTCTCCTTTATTAGCATATGAGTTATACTTCTTTTTCTTGCAATTGTATTTTAATTTTTTAACCATTTTTAAAATTAAAAATTAATCCATGTTTATTGTAACTGGTGAAAAAGGAATAAATATATGAAGAAAAAGTGAATAAGTTTAGCCCAACTCATTCTATCACTGCGTTCCTTAGGAAACATGGAAACTATCTCAATTGTACTCTTCCACGGTCTTTCTCAGAACACACAAACATCAACAATGTGTATTTATTGATATAATTTTGTTTGCTTTTATATAAAAATGAGATTACATTATATAGAGGAAGTACTCTTCAATTTAACAATATATAATGGGCATCCCTTCAGGTCACTAAATAAAGACCTAGATAATTCTTTTTTATAACTCTATGCAGTGGACAGACTCCTCCCTCCCAGCATTCATACATTATGTAGTCACTTTGCTTAAATGCAGGAAGGACCTGGCTTGCTTCTAAGCAGCAGAATACAACAATGATGATGGGATGAATGTGATTATGTGCACATGACTATGTACATAAGACTGTAACACCTGTCTTGCTATGAGAAACACTCTCCTTTGCTGGCTCTGAAGAAGCAAGCTGCCATGTTGTGGGCTGCCCTATAGAGAGGGCCATGCGTCAAGCACCTGAGGGCCACCCCTAACCACCACCCTCCATCTGGCAGCATGGAAGGAAAAATATGTTACCAACAAACATGTGAGCTTGGAATTAAATCCTTCCCCATCTGATCAGAAAGAGCTCCAGGTGACACCATGATTGTAACTTTATGAGACCTGAAACAGAGGATCCAGCTAAGCCATGGCTGGACTTCTGATCCACAGAAACTATGAGATAATAAATGTTCATGGTTTTGAACCACTATGTTTGTGGCAATATTGTTACACAGCAATAGAAAACTAATACACTGCATAATATTCTATAGTTTGGATATGCCCGTGTATACAAACATTCTGTTGACAGACATTCTGGTTTCTAGGTTTTGCTATGATGTAATAAGCATCATTGAAGACCTCTGCTTATTTCTATGGGATACACTCAGAAAAGATACAGCCACATCAAAAATATGTGAAAAAAATAGATAATTTTCATTTTAAAATACGTTCATGGGCTTCCCTGGTGGCGCAGTGGTTGAGAGTCCGCCTGCCGATGCAGAGGACACGGGTTCGTGCCCGGTCCGGGAGGATCCCACATGCCGCGGAGCGGCTGGCCCCCGTGAGCCATGGCCGCTTAGCCTGCACGTCTGGAGCCTGTGCTCTGCAATGGGAGAGGCCACAACAGTGAGAGGCCCGCGTACCGCAAAAAAAAAAAAGTTCATTATTTCTGTCAATATTACTGGTCCATTCCTCTATTCTCCTGTGTCCTAATTTATTCTAAAATCTCCTAACAGGTCCCTTTTCTCCCATCCACAATCTACAATGTATTTTTCATGCTACAGCTAGAGTGAGCTTTGTAAAATTCAAATATGATTATCTAATTTTGCTTTTTAAACCATTTTAATGGCTTCTCATTGTTCTAAGGATAAAGTTGAAACTCCTTACCACTGCTCCTATGTCTGTTAGGACTGGCCCCTAATTTATACCCTCAGACAAATATCTCACTTATATCATCAGTCAGATATCTTTACTGTAGTAGTGAAGTCATTCTATTCTCCACAACTTGAACTTGCCATGTGCAAATTTCACGAGTCCTGTGTGTATGTAGTTCTTTTTCTCAAAAATATGTGGTTTCACTTCCCCCACTCCATTCTCCACCCCTGGGCTAATGTCTAATTATGGTTTAACATCAAATTTACACATCTCTTATACGGAAAGCCTCACCTGAAGTCCCTGCTCTGGGATTGCTGTGGAATCCTGTTTCTAAGCACAAAGCACATTCTATTAAAACTGAAGATACGAGGGTCACCACAGAAGGCTCACTTGCTGTCTTGTATAAAATGCTGTTTAAAGATGTGATTGCTGAGATTAACTTTCTAGCTCACAGACCTAAAAGAGGATGTAGACCTCATAGGAAATTTGTTTTCTCACCAATCAAAGCAGATGAAGCAGAGTTAAATGCCCTAATACATGCATGCAACTACTCCTTCCCTAATTTCCCCAAACTGAGCCAGAAAGAATAGAGATCTCATCCAAGAAGCCCAGGAATCTCCAAACCTGTCAGAAGGCCAATGAGAATCTCTGAAGGTTGCAGAATATAAGCTCATTAATTAACCACCTGCAAAGGGCAGATACCTATTCTGAGCTAACCATGATTCTCAATTTATCTTCATCACAACCAAGGAAGTACCTGGAGGATTTGAGATTGCTGTCACTTTGGGACTGAGGCATGGGTGTCCACGTGGCCACTACAGTCATCAGTTTGGCTCTGATGCCGATGGTTCTTACTTCAGGCTCAGGAGTAAGAGAGCCAAACATATACAGATTCTGGTCTCCTCATGCTTCCCCTGGTTCCTTCTTGGCATGTAAACCACCAGGAAACTGGTCCTCCCCATTGCAGTGACTTTCAGACTATTTGACACCAACCCACAGTAAGAAAAACATCTTCCATGTCCACCCAGGGCACACAAACATGTATCTGTATAGTCAGAATAAAAGTTTTACAGTACCTACTTTTTCAGATGCTCTTTTCTGTTTTATTCTATTTTTTAATCATTAATCAGGCCTCAGCATATTGATTTCACAGCCCATTAATATGGATTTACCCCTTAGTTAGAAAAATACTGGTATTTTCTAAAGAGGTGTAAGTATCTTATTTACAGTATTGAGAGCCATAATCTTCTAGTTCTCAATTACAGCAATTATCATATCACAATCTATGACTCATTCATCAAACAAATATTAATTGAGCCTCTATTATATGATCCAAAGAGTCCTTTGTTGATCATCCTCTCTCTTCCTGTGTATCTCATTTTATAATATCACTCCATCAATGGTTAAACTCTAGCAACGCTGAATTTACCTTAAATTTCTTTCCTATCTTTTGATATTCTGTGCAAAACAATCACGAATTGTCTCCCCAAATATGTCAATTTGCAGACCATTGCTAACCCTTCAGGACTTTGGATTCTACCTCTCCTTTTGTGTGCCTTCCCTAACACATCAGGGAATGATTTGGCACTCCTAGTATACTCTCCATGCAGCAATATACTGGCACATACTGCCATAAGAACAGTAATTATGCTCCAGTGTAATTACCTGCATAGCCAGCCCCTGAAGCATGAACAAGGGCCATCTAGATGATCCTATGGCCATCCTGGGTCAGAAATCCCTTTCCCCACCTGCCACGCACACCGCACACAGTAATACTCCACAGAACTGCATACTTATCACCATAACTATAGTTAATTACATTTTATTCCTAGTTCCCCTTCTAGAGTATATACTGTTTGATTACAGAAACGGTGTTCCCAGCAATTATTCTCCCAGGATCTGGTACAGAAGTCAAAGCTTAAATCAATATTGATTTAATTAATTAATTAATGCTCACCACCAAAAACATACTGGTGACTTAGCTTCTACATGCTAGTCTTGAACCAGCATCGTCTACCTGATTGAAATCCTCCCCCACATTACCCTTCCTAAAATATCCTCCCAATTGTACTGTGTTCCCTGAATTGCTCTTCTTTTCACATTTTCCAATCCCTTCTCCTCGCTCGGCTTCATCTACTTCCCTCACCTGGTAAACATTCTTCAATTTTAATTACATGCTTATTGTGATGAATCACAATTGAAGTAATTTTAGAAGGTGAGATATTTGCTAACTATAAAGGAAAAAAGCCTTATGAAATTCAAGTATCTTTCCTTGCTTATTACCCAAATTTACAGCTGTTTGCATAGCTCTACCTAATGAATATAGCTATTTTCATATCCAGCTGAATCCCTAATCTCTTTCTTGTTTCTGTTTAAAACTGTCTATCCTCCCCCAGCAATCAGGAAATAACCTTTCTTTTTTAAACTTGATTTGCCTAGAGCTTCCCTCACATTTGCTATGGAAGAAATATTAAAACATATTTTGGGAGTTCCCCTAAAAAAACAGTAGAAGAAAAGAAGGAAAACAAGTAGGGGGCAGGTGAGGGGAGAGATGCGGGGTGCGGGAGGAGAGAGAGAGAGGGAAAGAGAAAGAGAAAGAAAAAGAGCTCTTCCACATGGCTCAAGAATTCTTTTTTTTTTTTTTTTTTTGCGGTAAGCAGGCCTCTCACTGCGGAGCACAGGCTCTGGACGCGCAGGCTCAGTGGCCATGGCTCACGGGCCCAGCCGCTCTGCGGCATGTGGGATCCTCCCGGACCAGGGCACGAACCCAGCAGGCAGACTCTCAACCACTGCGCCACCAGGGAAGCCCTCAAGAATTCTTTCACAACTGATGAAAGTCAAATTATGGAGATACTAAGAATGTGCCTGAGATGATGGATTGTTCCAGGTTTTGTCAAAGCTCTAATAACCTAAATTGTAAAATTTGAAACAAAGTAAAATCACAGTGAAATTAATCTTCCAGCTCTTTCAAACTAAACTGAATTTCCTTTCCTTCCATTTATTGTAAATCATGAAAAATTTAACTTCTTGCATAAAAATGTTTATTTATAGAATATACTGTATACATTATATATTTTTTGCATACTTGTCTGCAATAGTAAAAATTAGTTACTTAAGATTAAAGGTCTACATTCTATAATTTTAGTAATTTCCCTAACCCCATGTTGAATCTGAGAAGCCCATATAAAAGAACTTGTTAAATCTGTAATGATTATAAGACATTTTATGTCCGGAGTCATGCAAATTTCAGGCTTACGGTATTTCAAAAGGATATTCTCATCAGCATTTACTTGGAATGGAAGGAATGGATGGGTTGTGATAGGAGAGACTCTTACAAAAGCCTGGAAGCACAAAAGGCTGATTAGTCTGGCTTATTGTTTTCTGTCCTAAGTCCCTGGTAAAAACTCTTCATGGGCTACTTGCCCCTGTAGGTGTATATGCCCAAGTCTGTATGGATAACGCTAGCCAGCCTCCCAGGAAATGCAACAGTCACAATTGCACAGAAAATGGATGAGCACACATTTCTCACCATCATCAGAAAAATGTCAAGTACACGCACAGAGTTCAGAACATCCTCTCTGCATTCAACAGCTAACACAGTGTTATTAGCTTTAGGACAATCAAAGGCTTTTCTCGTAACAACAAAAATGAAATGCTGATAGACTATGATTCATGAACATCTCCCTCCTACAATCACCCCTAAAAAGCTTATTTATTTCAAAACAATAAAAACCTACTAAGATGGTTTTGCAACAATGTTTATTGAACTCCAGTGTTAGTCCTAGCTCTCAGTCCATCATCGGTGAGTTACACAGTTAGTGGGCAAACAAAAAGTGATGCTATTAAGAAAGGATAATGCCTCATTAAAAATTAGTTTGCTTCTATTATTCAAAGAACTGTTTTTTAGTTTATATGAGCGATAGTGAGGTATCTTCTACAGACCTGGCTACCAAAATTCTCCCTCATGTCCCTCCCCTCCCCTCCTCCCCTCTCTTACTTTTCCCCATGCCCCTCCCCTTCTCTGTCCCCTTCCCCTTCCCTTTCCCCTTCCTCTTCCCCTTCCCCTTCCCCTTCCCCTCCCCTTCCTCTTCTTACTCTCTCTCTCTCTCTGGCACAGTGCGTGAAGACTGGGAAAAAGGACTCCAAGGCCACAGGGGATGGTTCAGCCATGACAGAGAAAATGTCTACATCTTTGAGTCACCCTGATAAATAGTCATCCAATTACAAATGCCTGTTCTGAACTCTGCTTGCATTGAAATATACTGAAATGAGGAGCCAGGGAGTGTTTATTATGCATTTAACTTTCCCTAACTAATATACCAATTGAAAAAATAGTGTTTTCGTAGCATTGTTATTTAGATAAATGTTTTTGTTTGTTTGTTTTCTTTGCTAGGAGGGATGTTAAAAATGTCGTTTATCAAACATCCATCATAGTTTAAATGATCATGAAATAAACTCTTTCTCCTCTTAAGAGCTGTTATGTAATTTATGTATGGCGTTTTCAGAGTCTAATGCATCCAGCTTGGAAAGACTGAAACTTTCAGCAAATAAAGGGAGTAATACACAGGAAATTCATAAACAAAGCAGGAAATTTAAGAAAATGAAATAAATTCTAGCCACTGGATCCCTAATAATTTCTTAAATACTGAGGCAGACTCATTCTTCAAATTCATATTGAACATTGGTAAAGATTGGAGAGAACTGAAAAAGACTCTCCATTTTTAAGGTGCCTTTTTTGTTTATTTGTTTTGAGTGAAGAATATACCTTATTCAGATTTCCTCAGTTTTTACCTAATGTCCTTTTTTCAGTTCCAGGATCCCATCAAGGATAGCACACTACATTTCATTGTCATATCTCCTTAGTCTTCTCTAGGCTGTGACAGCTTCTCAGATGTTCCTTGTTTTTGATGACTTTGACAGTTTTGAGGAGTACTGGTCAGGTATTTCATAGAAAGCTCCTCATTTAGGGTTTGTCTCATATTTTCTCATAATTAGACTGGGGTTATGCGTTTGGAGAAGATGACCACGGATGTAAAGTGCCACTCATATTACATAGGCTATCAACGTGACATCACTATTTACGTTAAATTTTATCACCTGGCTGAGGTAATATTTGAAAAGTTTATCCACTGTAAAATTACTCTCCTTTTCCATACTGTAGCCTTTAGAAGGAACTATGTGCAGCCCATGCTTAAGGAGTAGAGAGTCATGCTATATAAATTTAAAAAAATGTCTGCATGGGAAATTTGTCTATTCTTCATCATTTATTTATTTATTCCATCATGTACTTACATCAGAATGGCCTTATGGATATTTTACACTTTATGTTATAATACAATAATAGTTTATTTTATAGCTCCAATTGTCCCAACTTTGGCCACAGGGAGCTCTCTCAATTGGCCCCTGTGTCTCTTTCACATGTCCCCATTGTTGTGTTTTCATTTGATTATTTTATTTTTTAACATCTTTATTGAAGTATAATTGCTTTACAATGTTGTATTAGTTTCTTATATATATAACAAGGTGAATATATATATAACAAGGTGAATCAGCTATACGTATACATCTACCCCCATATCCCCTCCCTCTGCGTCTCCCGCCCACCCTGTCTATCCCACCCCTCTAGGTGGTCACAAAGAACCTAGCTGATCTCCCTGTGCCATATGGCTGCTTCCCACTAGCTATCTATTTTACGTTTGGTACTGTATATATGCCCATGCCACTCTCTCACTTGGTCCCAGCTTACTCTTCCCCCTCCCCATGTCCTCAAGTCATTCTCTACATCTGCATCTTTATTCCTGTCCTGCTACTAGGCTCATCAGAACCTTTTTTTTTTTTAGATTCCATATATATGTTTTACTATATGGTTTTTGTTTATCTCTTTCTGACTTACTTCGCTCTGCATGACAGAATCTAGGTCCATCCACTTCACTACAAATAACTCAATTTCGTTTCTTTGTATGGCTGAGTAATATTCCATTGTAAATATGTGCCACATCTTCTTTACCCATACTTCTGTCAATGTACATTTAGGTTGCTTCCATGTCCTGGCTAATGCAAATAGTACTGTAATAAACATTGTGGTACATGACTCTTTTTGAATTATGGTTTTCTCAGGGTATATGCCCAGTAGTGGGATTGCTGGGTCATATGGTAGCTCTATGTTTAGTATTTTAAGGAACCTCTATGCTGTTCTATATAGTGGCTGTATCTATTTACATTCCCACCAACAGTGCAAGAGGCTTCCCTTTTCTCCACACCCTCTCCAGTGTTATTGTTTGTAGAGTTTTCGATGATGGCCATTCTGAGCGGTGTGAGGTGATACCTCATTGTAGTTTTGATTTGCATTTCTCTAATGATTAGTGATGTTGAGCATCCTTTCATGTGTTTGTTGGCAATCTGTATATCTTCTTTGGAGAAATGTCTATTTAGGTCTTCTGCCCATTTTTGGATTGGGTTGTTAGTTTTTTTGATATTGAGCTCTATGAGCTGCTTGTATATTTTAGAAATTAGTCCTTTGTCAGTTGCTTCATTTGCAAATATTTTCTCCCATTCTGATGGTTGTCTTTCCGTCTTGTTTATGGTTTCCTTTGCTGTGCAAAAGCTTTGAAGTTTCATTAGGTCCCATTTGTTTATTTTTGTCTTTATTTCCATTTCTCTAGGAGGTGGGCCAAAAAGGATCTTGCTGTGATTTATGTCAAAGAGTGTTCTTCCTATGTTTATCTCTAAGAGTTTTATAGTGTCTGGCCTTACATTTAGGTCCTTAATCCATTTTAAGTTAATTTTGGGGTATCATATTAGGAAGTGTTCTAATTTTATTCTTTTATATGTAGCTGTCCAGTTTTCCCAGCACCACTTATTGAGAAGGCTGTCTTGCCTTCTTTGGCAAAGATAAAGTGGCCATATGTACGTGGGTTTATCTCTGGGCTTTCTATCCTCTTCTATTGATCTATATTTCTGTTTTTGTGCCAGTACCATATTGTCTTTATTACTGTAGCTTTGTAGTATAGTCTGAAGTCCGGGAGCCTGATTCCTCCAGCTCTGTTTTTCGTTCTCAAGATTGCTTCAGCCATTTGGGGTCTTTAGTGTTTCCATACAAATTGTGAATTTTTTTGTTCTAGTTCTGTGAAAAATGCCATTGGTAGTTTCATAGGGATTGCATTGAATCTGTAGATTGCTTTGGGTAGAATAGTCATTTTCACAATGTTGATTCTTCCAATCCAAGAACATGGTATATCTCTCCATCTATTTGTATCATCTTTAATTTCTTTCATCAGTGTCTTATAGTTTTCTGCATACAGGTCTTTTGTCTCCTTAGGTAGGTTTATTCCTAGGTATTTTATTCTTTTTGTTGCAATGGTAAATAGGAGTGTTTTCTTGATTTCTCTTTCAGATTTTTCATCATTCATGTATAGGAATGCAAAAGATTTCTGTGCATTAATTTTGTATCCTGCTATGTTACCAAATGCATTGATTAGCTCTAGTAGTTTTCTGGTTGCATCTTTAGGATTCTCTTTGCTAGGAGGGATGTTAAAAATGTTGTTTATCAAACATCCATCATAGTTTAAATGATCATGAAATAAACTCTTTCTCCTCTTAAGAGCTGTTATGTAATTTATGTATGGCGTTTTCAGAGTCTAATGCATCCAGCTTGGAAAGACTGAAACTTTCAGCAAATATACTGACATGATACTGTAGTATCATGTCATCTGCAAACAGTGATAGTTTTACTTCTTCTTTTCTAATTTGGATTCCTTTTCTTTCTTTTTCTTCTCTGACTGCTGAGGCTAAAACTTCGAAAACTATGTTGAATAATAGTGGTGAGAGTGGGCAACCTTGTATTCTTCCTGATCATAGAGGAAATGGTTTCAGTTTTTCACCATTGAGACCAATGTTGGCTGTGGCTTTGTCATATATGGCCTTTACTATGTTGAGTTAAGTTCCCTCTATGCCTACTTTTTGAAGAGTTTTTTATTATAAATGGGTGTTGAATTTTGTTGAAAGCTTTTTCTGCATCCATTGAGATGATCATATGGTTTTTATCATTCTCTTTGTTAATATGGTGTATCACATTGATTGATTTGCATATATTGAAGAATCCCTGCATTCCTGGGATACACCCCACTTGATCATGGTATATGATCCTTTTAATTTGTTGTTGGATTCTATTTGCTAGTATTTTGTTGAGGATTTTTGCATCTATGTTCATCAGTGATATTAGCCTGTAGTTTTCTTTTTTTGTGACATCTTTGCCTGGTTTTCGTATCAGGGTGATGGAGGACTCATAGAATGAGTTTGGGGGTGTTCCTCCTTCTGCTATATTTTGGAAGAGTTTGAGAAAGACAGGTGTTAGCTCTTCTCTAAATGATTGATATAATTTGCTTGTGGAGCCATCTGGTACTGGGCTTTTGTTTGTTGGAAGATTTTAAATCACAGTTTCAATTTCAGCGCTTATGATTGGTCTGTTTATGTTTTCTATTTCTTCCTGGTTCAGTCTCGGAAGGTTGTGCTTTTCTAAGAATTTGTCCATTTCCTCCAGGTTGCCCATTTTATTGGCATATATTTGCTTGTAGTAATCTCTCAGGATCCTTTGTATTTCTGCAGTGTCAGCTGTTACTTCTTTCCGTTTCTAATTCTGTTGATTAGAGTCTTCTCCCATTTTTCTTGATGAGTCTGGCTAATCAATTTTGTTTACCTTCTCAGAGAACCAGCTTTTAGTTTTATTGATCTTTGCTATTGCTTTCTTCATTTCTTTTTCATTGATTTCTGACCTGATCTTTATGATTTATTTTCTTCTGCTAACTTTGGATTTATTTTGTTCTTCTTTCTCTAATTGCTTTAGGTGTAAGTTTAGGTTGTTTATTTAAGATTTTTCTTGTGTCTTAAGGTAGGATTGTATTGCTATAAACTTCCCTCTTGGAACTGCTTTTGCTGCATCCCATAGGTTTTGGGTCGTTGTGTTTTCATTGTCATTTGATTCTAGATTTTTTAAATTTTCTCTTTGATTTCTTCAATGTTCTCTTGGCTATTTAGTAGCATATTGTTTAGCCTCCATGTGTTTGTATTTTTTACAGTTTTTTCCTGTAATTGATATGTAGTCTCATAGTGTTGTGGTCAGAAAAGATACTTGATAAGATTTCAATTTTCTTAAATTTACCAAGGCTTGATTTGTGTCCCAAGATATGATCTATCCTGGAGAATGTTCCATGAGCACTTGAGAAGAAATTGTATTCTGTTGTTTTTGGATGGAATGTCCTATAAATATCAATTAAGTCTATCTTGTTTAATGTATCATTTAAAGCTTGTATTTCCTTATTTATTTTCATTTTGGATGATCTGTTCATTGGTGACAGTGGGGTGTTAAAAGTCCCCTACTATGATTGTGTTACTGTTGATTTCCCCTTTTACAGTTGTTAGCATTTGCCTTATGTATTGAGGTGTTCCTATGTTGGATGCATAAATATTTACAATTGTCATATCTTCTTCTCGGATTGATCTGTTGATCATTATGTAGTGTTCTTCTTTGTCTCTTCTAATAGTCTTTATTTTAAAGTCTGTTTTGTCTGATATGAGAATTGCTACTCCAGCTTTCTTTTGGTTTCCATTTGCATGGAATATCTTTTTCCATCCCCTCACTTTCAGTCTGTATGTGTCCCTGGGTCTGAAGTGGGTCTCTTGTAGACAGCATATGTACAGGTCTTGTTTTTTTATCCATTCAGCCAGTCTATGTCTTTTGGACGGATCATTTAATCCATTTACATTTAAGGTAATTATCAATATGTATGTTCCTATTACCATTTTCTTAATTGTTTGGGTTTGTTATTGTCGGTCTTTTTCTTCTCTTGTGATTCCTGCCTAGAGATGTTCCTTTAGCATTTGTTGTAAAGCTTGTTTGGTGGTGCTGAATTCTCTTAGCTTTTGCTTGTCTGTAAAGGTTTTAATTTCTCTCTCAAATCTGAATGAGATCCTTGCTGGGTAGTGTAATCTTGGTTGTAGGTTTTTCCCTTTCATCACTTTAAATACGTCCTGCCACTGCCTTCTGGCTTGTAGAGTTTCCACTGAAAGATCACTTGTTAACCTTATAGGGATTCCCTTCTATGTTATTGTTGCTTTTCCCTTAGTGCTTTTAATATTTTTTCTTTGTATTTAATTTTTGATAGTTTGATTAATATGTGTCTTGGCGTGTTTCTCCTTGGATGTATCCTGTGTGGGACTCTCTGTGCTTCCTGGACTTCTGACTATTTCAACTAAAATCTCTTCAAATATTTTCTCAGTCCCTTTCTTTTTCTCTTCTGCTTCTGGGAACCCTACAATTCAAATGTTTGTATCTTTACTATTGTCCCAGAGGACTCTGAGACTGTCCTCAGTCCTTTTCATTCTTTTTTCTTTATCCTGTTCTGCAGTAGTTATTTCCACTATTTTATCTTCCAGGTCACTTATCCGTTCTTCTGCCTCAGTTATTCTGCTATTGAATCATTCTAGAGAATTTTTAATTTCATTTATTGTGTTGTTCATCATTGTTTCTTTGCTGTTTAGTTCTTCTAGGTCCGTGTTAAACATTTCTTGTATTTTCTCCATTCTATTTCCAAGTTTCTGGATCATCTTTATTGTCATTACTGTGAATTGTTTTTCAGGTAAGCTGCCTATTTCCTCTTCATTTGTTTGGTCTGGTGGGTTTTTACCTTGCTCCTTCATCTGCTTCGTATTTCTCTGTCTTCTCATTTTGCTTAACTTTCTGTGTTTGGGGTCTCCTTTTTGCAGGCTGCAGGTTCATAGCTCCTGTTGTTTTTGGTGTCTGCCCCCAGTGGGTAAGTTTGGTTCAGTGGGTTGTGTAGGCTTCCTGGTGGAGGGGACTGGTGCCTGTGTTCTGGCAGATGGGGCTGTATCTTGTCTTTCTGGTGGGCAGGGCTGCCTCCGGTGGTGTGTTTTGTGGTGTCTCTGAACTTATTATGATTTTACACAGCCTCTCTGCTAACTGGTGGGGTTGTGTTCCTGTCTTGCTAGTTGTTTGGCATGCGGTGTCCAGCACTGGTGCTTGCTGGCTGTTGAGTGGAGCTGGGTCTTAGTGTGGAAATGGAGATCTCTGGGAGAGCTCTTGCTGACTGATATTACATGGGACCGAGAGGTCTCTGGTGGTCCAATGTCCTGAACTCGGCTCTCCCACCTCAGAGGCTCAGGCCTGACACCAGGGTGGAGCACCAAGACCCCGTCAGCCACACGGCCAGGTACATGGGGAGTTTCTTACCTTTTGGGAAGTTGAGGTCTTCTGCCAGTGCTCAGTAGGTGTTCTGTAGGAGTTGTTCCACATGTCAATGCATTTTTAATGTATTTGTGGGGAGGAAGGTGATCTCCATGTCTTACTCCTTCGCCATCTTGAAACACTTTAGTTTGATTTTTGTCCCCTTATTTTCTGGCACTTTAAGACACTCTAGGCTCATGTTGTATATTTCTGGCTCAAACCTAGAATCAGCCATTTCTCGAAGGAGTCCTGGTTCCTTTTATTGGAGAATTTTATTAGAAACCACGTTCTGAGTGCTGGCATGATCATTGTTTCTAAGCCCTCTCAGCTATCAGAAAATGGAAAACTGCATGTGTATACTAACCCAGGTATATACACATATCTATAAACATTTCTACAGGTAACCACCTTTATCTATATAAGTAAACATGATTTTATTTCAACTGTTTCCCATCTGTGGTTTTCCTCACCAAAACCCATAACTCCAGTCTAATCATGAGAAAAAAATTTAGTGATTCAAACATTCCATACTCCTTTCACAAATTACAATGCAACAGGCAGGCAGTATACTTTTGGTAGGCACTGCCAACAGCACTGTTCTTCAGTGGTCTCATGCCACAGCCTTCAAGGAGGTCCAGGGTCAGGGTCAAAGCCATAGCCATGACCTCAGATCAACTGAGGTGAGGAGTTAGAAAGCTGGAAGGGGCTGGAATGAGTGGGCTTCATAGGCTGTGATCAGGAGTTTGTAAATTATCAATGGGTGATGGAAGTTAGTGAGGAATATTAAAACACACAATGACATAAATAGATTTTCTGCAAATCCTGGCTACAAACATTTTAGTGCTGTGGGTACAGAGAATGACAAAGCCAACTCAGAACACATCACACTGAAAAAAAATATCTTTTTTACTTACTAAGGAAAAGAATCACATAGTATAGCATCCTACTCATGTTACTTATTGTAGATTGTTACCATTTAAATTGCAAAAATAGCTTCAAAAGTCTGAAAATCAAGTGAGTCAGTGAAAAAGAGAATTTTACGTTCCTTTCTTTATAAGTACACCTCCTATCTGCAAGGGAGAAAATGTTCAAGTCTGCCATTAAGTGCTGTATTGCTGGGCAAATTTTCTGGCTCTCATGCAAGATGCATCTGCTTTTAAGTCAGTGACATTATGAGATGCAGAATCTGTCTGAAACATTTAATATCAGTAAAGCAGGCAACAGCAGCAGGGGTATTTTTCATGACACACCTATTGAAATGTGATGCTATGTTCAAACACTTTCTTAATGACAACCATTCACCCACAATATTAAGGAGCCTCAAAGAAGGTGTTTTTAAATCTGGAGATTCAACTCTTGTGTCAAAACAACTCAAGACATAAAGTGAAAATCACTATTTGGAAACTAGAAAAGTAATAAAATTAGAAAACTGCAATAAATGATGGCAGCAGGGCCCACTGCAACCAAGGTTAAATAATCTGTTCTTCAGTAATTATTAAGCCAGTGAGATCTCAAGTCATGCTAGCATTGCTATTGGGGGCACAACCTCGGACATCTGGAGCTGATACCCAATTATCACTCTTGGTGTAGGATCTGGCATGGCAGGGCCCTTCTTCTTCTTTTTTTTTTTTAATTTTCATCACCAGATAAGGAGAGCATGTGCTCATTCTCTTCAAAGCGGATGGAGAATAGTGGCCAGCAGTCTTCATTTAATGCTCATCTACATATTTTTGTGTGCACATCCCTTCTCTCCAGCTGCAAACTGAGCCTCTGGAAGTCTAGCCCGTGAGTGAAATACTTGGGAACTTTCATAGTGTTTAACACAAGGACGGGCCCTTATATGCACTCTTGCTCCAATTTACTTCAAGGCTTAATTTACTGAATGGTAATTTTGGAGTCCAGAAATAAAGAGGGAATATACAAAGTCCTAGAGACTTGGGGAAGAAAAACAAGAAGGGAAGATGAGGGACGCATTCAGGGAACATATGTTACAGAACTTACATGAAAGAACATTTAAGAGCATACACTGTCCTCAGGATTTAAGAGGCTTATCTCAGGCATTTTTTTAAAAAATTCATTTTATTCAAGTATAGTTGATTTATAATGTTGTATTAATGTCTGCTCTACAGCAAAGTGATTCAGTTATACATATGTATACATCTTTTTCCATATTCTTTTCCATACCTTATTTGAGGCTCTTTAATATTGTGGGTGAATGGTTAGCATTAAGAAAGTGTTTGAATATAGCATCACATTTCAATAGGTGTGTCATGAAAAATACCCTTACTGCTGTTGCCTGCTCCACTGATACTAAATAGCTGATATTATATCACTGAATATAGTTCCCTGTGCTATACAGTAGGACCTTGTTGTTTATCCGTTCTCTATATAATAGTGTGCATTTGCTGATCCCAAAGTCCCAGGCATTTTTTTTTCCTTTTTTCTCTTCAGCAAACTAAACCTCCCACTGACATAGGAATTAAATTTTCATACCTGAAAAGTAACCCCAAACCATTACCCTTAAGAACTGGTTCTGAACCAGTTAGGCAGATGAACTGAATCCTTTAACTATCATACAAAGAAGAATGCTTGCAGGGAAAAGAAAAGGGAAAGGAAATATGACAAAATCTTAAGCAAAAATTTTAATATACATTGGGAAAACTCACCTATGAGGAAATTCAAACAAAATAGGATCTTCTGAAAAAGATTTTAAATAAGCACATGGCAGACATATTGGCTGTTGCCCAAAGAATACACCCCTTTCCTCCATGCCCCAGACATTAGGTGTCCAGCCTTGGCACATCCCTCAAGGCTTAAGGCTTACCTAACTCCTTCCTGCTTACCAATCATTAGTCTAAGGGTGTGTGTCTGTGCGTGTCGTGTGTGCAGGCCTCGCTCTGATTAAAGGGACATGAAGGGCCTAAAACTGGAGAGATTTTCCTCTCTGATTGCACAGAAAAAAAACTTTTTGACACCATCCTCCTTACTTAGTGCTTTGAAACCAACTTTCACATAAGAACAGGAGAGGAGATGAGACAGGCATTTTTTGACCCCTAAGAGGAACTAGCACTCTGGAGTGATGCAAGAAGAACAAGAAGCAGCTGGGCCCCTGATGGCCTCATGGGGCCCCTAACCAAACTTGGCCTGCTTTCCTCCAGACGTCTCATTCATGAACAATAAAGCTGCATGATTTTATCACTATTGGTCAAGCTCTCTGCTATCTGTAAATGCATCCAAATTTATACAGTATGTTTAAAGCCCTTAGAAATATAAAGGAAGGAGTAATAAACATAAATCAAAACCATGAATTATTTAGCAGAATGGTGAATAAGAGTCATATACAGTTATATTATATTTATATTAAACATAAAAATATGAAAATAAAAAATGTAATCACTAATGAAGTAGACTGGATAAATACAAAACTAAAGAGAAAGTAAACGAAAGAAAGCATAGAAAGATCAATCTATGAAAAACAATGAAGAAAGTTAAAAGAGAATATATTAAGCAGCTCCAATATAAGCCTAATAGGAATTCCAAAAACTAAGAAAGAAAGAAATATTGGTGAAGTACTTCCTGAAGAGATAATGGCTGAGAATTTTACTGATTTACTATAATAGATGAGAAAGAAATATTTTTATTCCTAGAGAATGTGGGGACTTCAGAATACCAAGGAAAAAAGAAAAATATTAGATGCTATTTGGAAGGGAGCAGGAGGAAATGACAGATTCCACAGGACAATGGAATAATAATTACAAATTACATAGGGGATCTAACCACCAATCAAGCATTTTACTCATGAGTTAAATTCTCATTCTAGAGTGACGGAAAATGTAAGGCCTTTTTGGAAATATAAAGACTCTCACCGAAATATTTATTAGGTAAAAAGAAAAGGGAACCAAGAGGAAGCTTTGGGATGCAGGAAACTATGAAATGCAGGCAGATATGAATAGGTGGTTAAGTAGGCAATTGGTAGATAGATGGTAGAGTAGGAGGGCAACAGCTTGGTCATTGCTATTTTTTACAATGGTAAGATTTTATTTTTTAATTAATTCTATTTTAAACGTTAATAGTAATATATGTTAATTGCAACAAAAACTAACCATTGAACATACTGAACACTGCATTCAGAAACCAAAGAGTTAATTTAAAAGTACCTGCCATTCTTTAAATTTCATGTCCACAAACAATCACTGTTCACATTCTGTTGTACATCCTCCATACCTAGGTCTCCTTAGAAATCATAAATATGTAATGATTTGGAGATGAAGAGGGTATTCCAAAATATTTCCATTATGCATATTGTTCAGCTACTTATTTTTCTTAATCTAACAATATGTCAAAGATATAATTACAAGTGCACAATATCATTCTATTTTATTATTTTCAATGAGTGCATAGTTTAGACGAGGGTTGCCCAACTTTTTCTGTAAACGGCCAGAAAGTAAATATTTTCGACTTTGTGAGATATAAGGTCTCTGTTGCAATGTGTCAACTGTTAGATTATAGCACAAATGTAACCACAGTCCGTATGTCTTTCCACTCAGCTCTCCGCTCCCCTCTGTCCCTCTTCCCTTCGTAGCAGGGGCATGGCAAGGCCAGGGTTTCTGGCATGTGCCTAAGGGAAAGTTGAGTTAGGGGTTAGTTTGGATGTCATAGGATATATTTACATGGCTCAGAGTCACCTGCATGTATCGCTGAGTGACTGTTAGACATTGCCCCACACCCCCTTTCATGGTGCAGAGATGAGGAATTCTCCTCCCATCCATTTGGCAAACTCAAGTGGCACTGTGACAAGAAGGGGCTTGGCTAGAGATTGTAGAGTGATAGGGATGTGCTTTACAGAAGCACATGTACTGTGCCCAGAAGCATATATGTGTATAGTGTAGAAGTGTAAATATGGATAATGGAGGAGAAACAAAGTTTAAAATGTACAATATCAGAACTTAGTCTGGGGAAAATTCCTCCAAACATCAGAGGTGTAAACCTGTACACAGAGGATCAGTTTTCATTTCCACCTCCGCAAAACAGTTCTCTCCTGTCAAGAGAGGAATGTCAAGAATATATAACAGAGCATGTATAATTTAAAATGCACTATATTTTTATTACTGTTTTGATGGAAATGAAATATTTAATAAAGCTCAAGTATTCCACTGTAAATTAAATCTTGGAATATTTCAGTAAAGCAAGAGGGCCATATGGGCTCAATTTGTTTGTATAGAAAAGTCAGCTGTTTAAGTCATCTTTGAATCCATTTTTGAAAAACTGAAAGAATATTCAGGAGAAAACTTAATGGGTATGGGACAAAGGTGACAAACATAAGCAATGAAATCAAGTCAAAAGAAACTATTCTGACATTTAGAAATAAATTATACCAAACTTTGTCAGATTATGCATAAGCTAACTTTATTAAGAGAAAAAAATTTTCAAATAAAAGTAATTAACAGGTACTTTGGTTATTTGAGAATCCAATTAAAGAAGAGGACAGAATTATGGACATGCTAGAAAAATATTAAATTTCTTGATAATTTTACACAAAATATTGACGTCTACTAAATATGTTTTCTCTTCAGCCACAAGCTAGCTAATGAGTGTCAGAATATTTAGGATTAGTCACTGCTTAGGAAACTTTGAAATCCCCTGAAATCTAACAGCTCATACATGAAAGAAACCTGAGAGAAGTTTACCTAAATTTAAAAACAATCTCATAAATTTATATGTAACTTTATCAAGAATTAGTTTTAAAGCTAAAAGATACTTTTCTAAACTCGTAGTAATTATACATACACACACTTCAATCAATTATGCTAGAGGAAAGACTGAATTATCTCATTTCTTCTATAGAAAATATTATAAAATTTTGCATATGAAGAGGTGATCAAAAGGTATGCAGCCAAAAATCTGGGCAAAAATATAATATTGATAAGTTAGGTCATTAGTAAGAATATTATTAAGTTTGCTGAATTTTTAGACATTTGTAATATTTATCAGTCTTTTAAGATGTATTTTGTTGTGACTTTTTCTCATTCTAAATATACATCCACATTTCTACCTGTTTTCATATTCCTAATTCTTATTCATTTTCTTGAGTAATCAGGGCCTGAAACTGAATATTTTCTAGGCCCCACAAAACCAGGATCTTTCCCAGAGAGAGAACTGGTTATAAACAATCACTTCCTAGGAAAATGCTTACAAGTATTAAAACAGGATTTTAATATCTTTAGATCAAGAGCTTTTGACATTTCAGAATAATGAATACACGTAATATAATCCAAAGTGCTTTCTAGTTAGCTTAGTTAATAAACATGCAAAAAATACCTCTGAGCCCAGAAATGAAGCCACATTTACATGGGCAATTAATCTATGACAAAGGAGACAAGAATATACATTGGGGGAAAGACAGACTCTTTAATAAATGGTGTTGGGAAAACTGGACAGCTACATGCAAAAGAATCAAACTGGACTACTTTCTCACAACATGCACAAAAATAAATTCAAAATGGATTAAAGACTTAAATGTAAGACCTGAAAATCATAAAGCTTCTAGAAGAAAAATACGCAGTAAGCTCTTTGGTATCAGTCTTAGTAGTAGTTTTTTTGGATATGTCCTCCTCAGGCAAGAGAAGCAAAAGCAAAAATAAACAAATGGGACTAGGTCAAACTAAAATGCTTTTGGACAGGGAAAAACTATCAACAAAATGAAAAGGCAACCTATTTAATGGGAGAATATATTTGCAAATGATGTATCCAATAGGAGATCAATATCTAAAATATGCAAAGAATGCACATAACTCAACATCAAAAAATACCCCAAACAACTCAATGAAAAATGAGCAGAGGATCTGAACAGACATTTTTCCAAAGAAGACATACAGATGACCAACAGGCACATGAAAAAGATGCTCAATGTGGCTAATCATCAGGGAAATGTGAATCAAAACCACAGTGAGATATCACCTCACACCTGTCATAATGGCTATTATCAAAAAGACAAGAAATAACAGTGTTGGAAAGGATGTGGAGAAACGAGAACCCTCACTGTTGGTGGAACTGTAAATTGGTGCAGCCACTATGGAAAACAGTAGGGAGATTCCTCAAAAAATTAAAAATAGAACTACTATATGACCCAGCAATTCCACTCCTGGATGTTTATCTGAAGAAAACAAAAACACTAATTCTAAAAGATATATGCAAACCCTTTGTTCACTGCAGCATTATTTACAATAGTTAAGATATGGAAGCAGCCTAAATGCCCATCAATAAATGAATGGATAAAGAAGATGTGATTATATATATATAAAAAACTCAGCCATAAAAAAGAATGAAATCTTGCCATTTTCTACAACATGGATGGACCTAGAGGGTATGATGCTAAGTGAAATAAGTCAGAAAAATACAAAATACTACATAATTTCACTTATATGTGGAATCTAAAAACAAAACAAATGAACAAACATAACATAACATAAACAGATATAGATACAGAGAACAAAGAGGTGTTTGCCAGAGAGGAAGACAGTGGGAGGAAGAAAGAAATAGGTGAGGGAGATTAAGAGGTACAAGCTTACAGTTGCAAAATAAATGAGTCATGAGTATGAAGTGTACAGCGTGGGGAATGTAGTGAATAGCAATGTGATATCTTTGCATGGTGACATAACTAGACTTATCCTGGTGATCATTTTGAAATGTATAGAAATATCAAATCACTGCGTTGTGTAACAGGAACTAACATAGTGTTGCAGGTCAATTATACTTCAGAAACAAACTCATAGAAAAAAAGATCAGATTTATGATTATCACAGTCAGGGGTCAGGGAGGGGGAACTGGATGAAGGCAGTCAAAAGGTACAAACTTCCAGTTATAAGATAAGTACTAGGGATGTGATGTACAACACAGTAAATATAATTAATACTGCTGTATGTTATATATGAAAGTTGTGAAAAGGGTAAATCCTAAGAGTTCTCATCACAAGGAAAAATATTTTTTCTTTCTTTAATTTGGTATATGTATGAGATGACGACGCTCACTAAACTTACTGTGATAATGATTTCACGATGTATGTAAGTCAAATCGTTATGCTGTATACCTTAAACTTAATACAGTGCTCTAAGTCAGTTATATCTCAATAAAACTGAAAGAAAAAAATACCTCTGAAATGTACTGCGATTTTCTTGTTTTTCAACACCAGGTTATCCTTATATTGTGACTAAGCAGAAATAAATAGTACAACATAAAATATGAATAGAGAAGACACTGCTGTTAACATTCAGCTTACTTTTTAATGCTATACATCCACCATCAGTCTCACAATTATATGTTTCATTTTCAATCTCTGTGCATTACCTCCTTGGTCAGATCTTTTGGAAGAATTCCTAGGTCTCCCAAAATAACAATTTCAAGAGCAGATTGTTTGCTAAATTGAATTTAGTACCTATTTTCTTCATTTTCTTCTCATAAGGTTTAGAGTTAATGGGATTCTCTATCCTGAACTTACCATGAAAAATGCAAAAATATGAATAGGCAAAAAGTGGGATTTAGCCTACATCTAGCTACCAAGTCATCTCATTTACAGTAATATATATTTAATGAACTCGGTACATTTGCTTAGTACTAGAGCTTCACAAAACCAAGGTGCTGATCAGCAGCAGTAGTACAGCCTCGTGTGGAGAGGGTAGGCTGTGCAATTATTAGACTGCTTGCTCTTATTTGAATCCAGATCCTGCTTGTGATAGCTTGCAGACCTAGAGCAAGTTATTTAACCTGACTATATTTCATTTCCCAACGATAAAATGAGCTGGCAATAATAGTGCCGTTATCAAGAGGTTGTTGTGGAGATCAAACTGAATAATCCAAGTATACTGCTTAAAAAAAATATGGTACATAGTAATTAAACCCCTGATAAATGTTAGCTTTTATTATTATCAATCATAATTCCTCTCTATCATTTGGTCTTTAATTTTTATTTAAAGTATTTAAAGTAAAAGCCAACCACATGATATACTACCTGAAATACAGGGAAGCAAGCACAGGAAGTTTGTCTTGAACACAGCAGATCAGATTCAACTATTGTTATATTGTATATTCTTTTTTACACCAAGAACTATATAGGCTGTTGACTAAAGGTATTAGAACTACCTCTAAAACTTGTAGCTATCTCTTCCTATTTAGAAAAAGGACTGTGACACCCCAAACAAGGACCATGTTATGTACACTTTCTGAAAGTTTCAAAACAGTCTTACTGAAAACAGCAGGGCGATAAATAAGCCCAGAAAAATTTGTAAGGCTGATATAACTTCCTAGGTTGAAGCTTGACCACACATTCTCATTCTTAAAAGGAGATATGACTCAGCACGTGTGTAAACAGCATTTATTGGTCTAAACATTAGACAGTGTTAACATAATGGTGGATGTTTTCATCTTAGCAAAATTGGGCCAACTAAAGCATTACCAAAATTGCTTTCAGAACTTATTTGTGATGAAATCTGTTGAAGTCAACTCCCAAGCAAAACGAGTAGTATTGTCATGATGGTTTAAAGATGCAAAATCATGTAAAATTAATTTGAATCACTAACAAATGCCATTGTAGTCCAATGAAATTTATTAATTTTTACATAAGAATGTTTCTTAAAGGTGGATATTTTACATTCTTTTGCCATGCTTACAAATTTAGGAAAACAATACTACACAAATCATATAAATAGAAATCGGCCATTCTCACAAATCTTTAATAAGAATATGAAGATTAACTTCTGATCCAAGGATTTAAATTTTCATTTTTATGAACCCTAGATCCATGACTTCCTCAATTTAAATGCTTCACAGCAAATGTAACAAAAGAGAACTTAAATAACAATTTTCTGTACTGACAGTTAAAATGGGTAATCCATCAGATTTTCTTAACATTTTCCAAATTTGATTCATTCTTTAAATTGCTAGGTTATTTTTCTATTGATATTAGGCCTAAATCACCTTTAAAAATAAAGCAAATGCTTTCTTTATTCCATGCTCTCATCCCCACTAACTTAAGTCAAGCAAGAGAACTTGTTTAAGAGTAATCTGAATACATTTTTTTCCTTAAAACAAGTGTAAGTTAACATTCAATGTGAAATCCTCACTTATCTTTTTAAAGAAACATCTTTTTAAATAGTGTACTGTATTGCATCCTCATAGTGAATCATTGGTACTACAAAGTGTGGGTTGTCTCTACACTAATGAGGCAAGACATAATATAGAGCAGGTGCTCACACACTGGTTTGTTATGAAAACAGTCTACCTAACAATAAAAACAGCCACGTCCCCCACAAAAACAAGCCACAGATTCTGATTTAGAAACTGCTGTTCAAAAGTATTTGAGGTCAGCATTTATTAAAATCCAAACAGCTTCCCCCTTAGTTACCAGTAAAGCAAATATGAAATGTGTGCTACATTGTATACCTTGGTCTGATTTGGATTAGTCAGAAGGTATTCAGGGAAGAATGACCATTTGGGCCAGTCACTGACATATGGAATATTGCACTCAGGATACATTTGTTCTACCAGTTTTTGAAATAATCAAACAGTTGCTACGATCACCACATTGGCACCGTGGAAAATGTGCTGACTGTAAAGCATCCCGGAATAACATTTTCTGCACTGTAGGTGAAAACTTGGCCTGTTTTTCAGGGTTCAAGCAACGAGTTAAACTTGAGCATCTAGGAGAAATCTACTACATGGGAGAGAGGTAACATATTTGACACACCATCAGCCTTCCCATGTCAATATACTGATTTTTAATCCATGATTAACTCATAATGACAAAAGTCGGAATTAACCTAATTTAAAAGTGTGAATAGTTATTTATATCATTGATTTGTACAATTCAATTGAAAAAATGAAAAACACATTCTTAATAACATCAAGGTTTATGCCTCTCCTACTACAGTGAATTAAATGTCAAAAAAAGACTAACTATGGAAACTGTTATGTGAACGAACACAGTTGCAAGTCCCTCTTCAAATTCGCTCTTCAGAACTTCGAGCCACGTATCTCACTGCAGCCCCACCTGCAGCCCCACCGCCTAAGACTATTCCGCCTTATCTCACTGTGGACATCTTGCCAATTCATAGAAGCTTTTCCTGACCTCCAGATATTAGGTACCTCCAATATATGATCTCACAACACCTGTACTTCACTTTTACAGCACTTTTCACAAATTTAACTGAATAACTGTCTGTTTAATTCTCTACTTAATGTCTTTCTCCTCCCTAGATGAGCGGCTCCCTGAAGGCAGGGATAGCCTTTCCTTTCTTCACTGGGTATCAAACACTCTGGGCAAAGGGCCCTCGGTGCACAGGTCCTCACGTAGGTTGTTGGATGGCTCTTACCTGTGAACCGAGCCAGGCTTACAAAAAGGACAGACATTAACAGAATAGAAGCTTATCTACATTCTCACCTCAAAACAGCTAATCAACAGTGTGCCAAATTTTTAAATATATTTTTTAAAAATAATTATTTCGAAACAACTAAAGCTTCATCCCATCTCTTCTCGCTCCTTTCCAGGAGTGACCTCTCGCTTCAGCTGGTGTGTATTCACCCCATATTTTATAGCAAATGATTTCCTTAACTCAGTGGACACCTATGTATTCATTAGGCATGCAGATCATGGTTCTGCTTAATTGATACTTACATATTTAAGTTATATACATAATAAATGGTATAGTATATGTATTCATTTGCAGTTATTATATTTTTGAGATATTTCTATGTTGGATACATATAAATCCAGATTATTGTTTTATGTGCAGGTGTTACTGGTTCTTCAGAGTCATATTGTATCCACTATTTTTCATGTTAACAGCTTTATTCAGGTATAAATGCACATATTCAAAGTCCACAATTTGCTAAGTTGTGGCATATGTGAAACCATAACCACAAGCAAGATTTTAAACATAGCTGTCACTGCCAAAACTTTCTTCTGCTCCTTTATAATTTCCTCCCTCTCTCCCATTTCCATCCCTATCCCTTCTACCTAGACAATCACTGATACATTCTCTGTCAAAAGTTACTTTACAATTTCTAGAATTTTATATAAATGGAAGCCTATCTTCTTTCATTCCACATAATTATCTTGAGATCCATACATGTTGTTTGTATCTTAGTTCACACATTATAATTGCTGAGTAGGATTCCATTACAGGCTTGTACCACAATTTGTTTATCCATTCTCCTGTTGATGGACATTAGACTGATTTCCAATTTGGGCTCTTATAGAAAAAGCTGCTATAAACATGCACTTGCAAATCTTTGCATAGACATATGGTAGTGTATGTTTAACTTTTTAAGAACTGGCAAACTGCTTTCTAAGTGATTTTACTATTTCACTTTCCCAGCAGCCGTGTATGACAGTTCAAGTTGTCGCACATCCTTACAAAGACACTGCATGATTAGTCTTTTTAATTTTAGCTACTTGAATAGTATATATCACATTGTGATACTGATTTGCATATCCCTAATGACAAAAATTTTGAACTTATTTTCATGTGCTTATTTGCCATTTTTATATCTTATTTTTTTAAGTCTTCAAATATTTTGTCCACTTTAAAATTGGTTTATTTCTTTTATTATTATTTCTTATTATCAAGAGTTCCAAATATGTTCTAGATACAAGTCCATTGTCAGATATATAATTTGCAAAGATTATCTTCCAATATATGGCTGGCAGCGATAACAATTCCTTTCAAATTTTTTTTTACTTTTGATGCATTCCCAATTTATTGATTTGTTTCATGGATTTCACTTTTTGTGTTGTATCTAAGTTCACAAAGATTTTTCTCCTATGTTTCCTTCTAGAAGTTTTAGAGTTTTATGTTTTATATTCAGATTATATTCCACTTTAAATTAATTTTGTTATAGAGTGAGAGTCACAGACTGACAATATTTTGGTATACAGATTTCTAAATGTTCTAGCACCATTTATTGAAAAGACTATTGATTCTCCAAAGAGCTGCCTTTGCACATTTGTCAAAATCACTTAACCATAAACCATATATGTGTTGGTCTATCTCTAGACTTTGTTTTCCTACTCTGACCCACTTGCCCATATTGATATCAATACTGCATTGTCTTCATTACTGTCTGTACCTTTATAATAAGACCTGAAGTCACAAATTGTTAGTCCTCTAACATTGCTCTATCTTTTCAAAGTTATTTTGGTTCTTCTTGATCCTTGGAATTTCAGCATGAGTTTTAGAATACGTTATTTTTACATAATTTTGCTAATTTTTACCAAAAATCCTACTGGAATTTTTATTGGGATTGTGTAGAATCAATCTCCTGAACTGTTGACAGATTTAGTAAATAAAAACACAGAAAGGGATACACTTATTCTAAAACTTTTAATTGTTGCATTAAGTTTAAACTTAAGTGGATGTCCTGCATTTTATCTGGCAACTCTAATTTGAGAATTAACATCTTAATAATACTGAGTATTTTGACCCAGAGTTTATTTACTTAGATCTTCTTTGATTTCTCTCAGTAAATTTTTGCAGTTTTTAGTGTACAGATCCTGAACATTTTTTGTCACGTTTATCTCTAACTAAGTGATATGTTTTGATGCTATTACAAATGATATTCATTTTTAAATATCAATTTCTGATTTTTCATTGCTAGTACATTGTTGTTTTATATCCTACAACCTTGCTCAACTCACTTGTTAGATTCTGTGTAGATTCCATCACACTTTCTTCATAGACAATCACATTTTATCCAAATTAATTCTTTTCCCAATCTGGATATCTTTCTTTTTTTTTTCTTGCCTAACTACACTGGCTAGATCCTCCAATACAATGTTAAATAGAAGTGGTGAGAGCACACATAGTATCTTATTCTTGATCTTGAGAAAAATGTATTCATATTCATCAGTTCTTTACCATTTAATTTTTGTTTGCTATAGGTTTCATGTAGATGCTCATTATCAAATTGAGGAATTTTCCTCTATTCCTAGTTTACTGAAAGTTTTATAAAAATGGATATGATTTTCAAATATCTTTTCTATAATGATTGAGGTGATCACATGGCTTTGCTCTAATGATTTATTATGATTACACAGATTGATTTCTGAACAGAAAGCCACCTTTGCATTCCAGGGATAAATCCTAGTTGGTAGGACGTACTCTCATTTTTATATTTGGTTGAATTCAATTTGGTGAACTGTATTTAGCCTTTTGTATCTATGTTCATGAAAAATATGGTTCTGTTTTTTTCTCCCTTATGGTATTTTCATCTGAAAATTTGGTATCAGGCTGATACTGACCACATAGAATGAGACAGGAATTACTACCATCTCTTCAGTTTTCAATGAGAGTTGTATAGAACTGGTATTATTTCTTCCTTACATGTTTGGTAGATTTCAACAATGAAGCTAGAGGACCTGGAGATATTTTTGTGGGAAGATTTCTAAATACAAAATAAAATTTTAAATAGCAGATTATTCAGGTTATCTATTTCTTCTTAACTGAGCTTTGGTAGTTTGTGTCCTTCAAGGAATTTATCCATTTCATTTATATTGTCCAACTTATTTGGCATAAAATTGTTCAAAATATTTCCTTAGTATCATTTTATACCTGTAGACTTGTTAGCAATTAAACCACTCTGATGCCTGCTATACTAATATATTTTTTTAATTTTTCCTTTTAAGTCTGGCTAGAGATTTACAAGTTTATCAAACTTTTCAAAGAACCTGCTTCTGTTTCCACTAATTTTTTTCTATTGTTTTTGTTTTCCATTTCACTGACTTCCATTCTGACCATTATGATGTCATTTCTTTTGCTTACACTGGGTTTACTTTGCCCTTTCTTCCTAGTTTCTTAAACTGAAAACTGAGGCAATTAATTTGAGGTATTTCTCTTTTCTGATATGTGTGGAGTGCTGGGAATCTCCTCTCTAAGTTTGACTTTAGAGGTATTCCACAAATTTTTGTTTGTTGTGTGTTTCACAGTTCCTGTTTAAAACATTTAAAAATGTCCCTAAGAAGTTGGTCTTTGACACATGGAATATATAGACATGTATTTAGTTTCTCAATATTTGGGGAATTTTCCAGATTTCTTTCTGTTATTGATTTCTAATTTAGTTATATTATTGCCAGAAACATACTTATTAATTAACTTATTTTAATTAACTTACTAATTAATTTATGTCTGGAATTCTTTTGAATTCATTGAGATTTATGTACCACAATATGGACTACCTTGGTAAATGATCCATGTGCACTTGAAAAAAACTGTATATTCTGCTGGTTTTGAGTGAAATGTCCTATAAATGTCAATTAGGTCCAGTTGAATGACAGTGTTGTCCAAGTCTTCTATGCCCTTCTGGACTTTCTGTCTACTCATTCTATCCATTAGAATACTGAAAATTCTGATTGTAATGTAGATTTGTTTGTTTCTCCTTGGAGTTCCCGTAGTTTTTGATTCATATATTTTGATGTTTTTTTATTAGGTGCATATTTATGGTCATAACTCCCTTTTGATCCCCATATTATAATGAAATGAACTTCTTTATCCCTAGTAATATTACTGGCTCCAAAACCTACTTTTTCTGATATAGTCATTCCAATTTTCTTTTGATTAGTGTTAGCATGGTATAACTTTTTCCATTCTTTTAATTTTAAGCCTTTAAAGTATGTTTCTTGTATGAAGCATATAATTAAGTGTTGTCTTAATCTATAATCTGATAGTCTCTCTAATTGGGGAGTTTTAAATTACCTATGTTCAATGTCACTGTTGATACGGTTAAATGTAAGTCTATGATCATGCTATTTGTTTTCTTTGTCCCATTCATTCTTTGTTCCCTTTTAATGTATTTTTAGGCCTTTTTCTGGATCGACTGACTACTTTTTATGATTGTATTAGGTTGGCCAAAAAGTTTGTTCAGTTCTGTAACATTCAGAAAAACCTGAACGAACTTTTTGGCCAACCCAATACTTTACTTTCTTCATTGGCTTATTAGCACTGCTTGATTATTTCAGAGACTGCTTTAGGATTTATAGCATTTTCCTTCAACTTATCACAGTCCACATGCAAGTTATTCTATATAATTCTGCATATAGCATAAGAATCTTACAACACACGTATATTCATGTATATTCTCATGGACTCTATGCAATTGGTACACATTTTACTTTCACATATTTACTAATTATACTACATTTTTATTATTTCTGTTTAAACATTCAATGATTTTTGAAGAGATTTTAATAAGAAAAAATTTATTGAGTATTTACCCTTATGGCTACCATTTTCCTTGCCCTTCATTTATTTTGATGTATTTTTTTTTCTGGTGTTTTTTTCCTTCATGCTGACGTACATATTTGTCATGCCTTTTAGTGATGGGCCAAGTATTGGTTTCTTTTAGCTTTTGTATGTCTGAAATAAAAGGCCTTCTTTTGCCCCCATTTTTTTTTACATACTATACAGTTAGATTCATCAATAACATTGTCCCTAGTTATTTATATTTAAATCATGACAATTGATTTGAAAGAGAACCCAGAGCCAAGTTTATTTTTTTCCAAATATATATATATATATTTTAACATCTTTATTGGAGTATAATTACTTTACAATGTTGTGTTCACTTCTGCTGTATAACAAAGTGAATCAGCTATGTCTATACATATATCTCCATATTCCCTCCCTCTTGTGTCTCCCTCCCACCTTCCCTATCCCACCTCTCTAGGTGGTCACAAAGCACCAAGCTGATTTCCCTGTGCTCTTTTTTTTTTTTTTTGGCTCGCTTATGTGTGTGTGTGTGTGTGTGTGTGTGTGTGTGTGTGTTTAACATCTTTATTGGAGTATAATTGCTGTACAATGGTGTGTTAGTTTCTGCTTTATAACAAAGTGAATCAGCTATACATATACATATATCCCCATATCTCCTCCCTCCTGCATCTCCCTCCCACCCTCCCTAGCCTACCACTCTAGGTGGTCACAAAGCACAGAGCTGATTTCCCTGTGCCCTCATTTTGTTGTTGTTGTTGTTGTTGTTTTTATTGTGGTACACGGGCCTCTCATTGTTGTGGCCTCTCCCGTTGCGGAGCACAGGCTCCAGACGCGCAGGCTCAGCGGCCATGGCTCACGGGCCCAGCCGCTCCACAGCACGTGGGATCCTCCCAGACCGGGGCACGAACCCGTGTCCCCTGCATCGGCAGGCGGACTCTCAACCACTGTGCCACCAGGGAAGCCCCCTATGTGCCCTCATTTTTAAAATACATTTTTGCTGGGTATAGAAGTCTAGGTTGATTCCTTTTTTTTCCCTTTGTCACTTTAAAGACCTTATTGTACTGTCTTCTACTTTGCATTGTTTTAAATGAGAAAAATGCTGTCATCCTTATCTTAGTTTCACTGTATTTAATGTTTCTTTCTTTCCTCTGGCTGCTTTTTCTTCTGTTCCATTATGAAAAGTTTCTATTGCTGTGTCTTGAAGTTCATGAATTTTTTTTCCTGTCATGTCTATCTACCATTAATACCATTCAGTGTATTTTTCATCTCATTAATCATAGTTTTCATCTCTAGAAGTTAGTCTGGGTCTTTTAAATTTCTTTGATATCTCTACTTAACTATTCAAGTATCTGAAATACACTTCTAATAGCTGTTTTAACATCCATTTCTGCTACTTCTAACATCTGTGTCAGTTCTGAATCAGTTTTGATTGATTGATTTTTGTCCTTATTAAGGGTCATATTTTTCTACTTCTTTCCTCACCTTGTAATTTGTGATGAGACGCCAGAACACTGTGAATTCCACCTTGTTGGGTGCTGGTTATTTTTGTATTTCTATATATGTTCTTGAGCTTTGTTCTGGGACACAGTTAAGTTACTTGAAGCAGTTTCAGCCTTTTGGGTCTTGCTTTCAAAATTTATTAGGCAATACCAAATTGTTGATAAATCTAGAGTTAATTATTCTTCAATACTGAGGTAAGTTCCTCTTGAGTCCTACAACCAACGTCTCATAATTCATGAGATTTTTCCAGTCTGGCTGGGGTAAACAGGTGTTATCCCTGAATGTGTGTGAGTACCAAGCACACTTCCTTCTAATCCTTTTAGTGATTCTTTACCCAGCCTCAGGTCTTTTCTTCACAAGTATATACTCATCAGGACTCAGCTGATTACAGGAGGGAAACTCTGAAAATCTCCAGAATTCTCTCTCCATGCTGCTCTTTCGTCTCCAGTATTCTGTCCTACAAACTCTAGGCACCTCAGTCTCCCCATAATCCCAGCTTGGTTTCCTCAACTCAGCAAGTCCACTGGTGTATGACTGCATTCATATGCCTCCACTGTGCACTCAAAACTCTTGTTAATGTAGAAATATGGGCAATATTATGGCTCATCTCTTTTACTGCCCATCTCTCAAGGTTCACTGTACATTCATGTCTAATGGCCATTGCCCTGAAAACTGTTGTTTCACATATCTTAAGGCAGGAGCTAAATCTTGTCTCTGTCACTCCATCTTAAACAGAAGTGGTAATCCCCATTGGGTAAGCCTCCTGTTCCTCCAAATGAGAACATGGTTTATTTTCACTATTAAAAATGGTGCTGCAATCAACATGCCTATATGTCTCTTTCTGGCTCCTGTTTCTAGGGTATATGACTAGGAATTGAATTTTAGGATCACAAGGTACATACATCTTTAGTCTACTGAAAAATTATTCTCAAAGTCAGCTGTACCAATCCATATTGCCACCAGTAATTTAAGGAAATTAGTGTTCCCCCATATCTTCACCAGCAATCCATCAACAGTAGCAGTCTTAGTAGTTTATACTAATCTGCAGTTTGCATTGTCCAGATTATCAGTTTAATATATATTGGGATTTCTTCCTCCGAAATTTGCCTGTTCCAAACCTTAGCGCATTTTTATTTGAAGTATAGTTAATTTACAGGTTTATGTTAGTTTCAGGTGTACAGCAAAATGATTTAGTTCTATATCTACCTATCCATTCTTTTTCAGATTATTTTCCATTATAGGTTATTACAAGATATTGAATATAGTTCCCTGTGCTTTATAGTATATCCTTGTTGTTTATCTATTTTATATAGTGTGTATATGTTAATCCCAAACTCACAATTTATCTCTCCCTCCCCCACTCCCACTATCCCCTTTGGTAACCATAAGTTTGTCTTCTGTCTATAAGTCTATTTCTGTTTTGTAAATAAGTTCTTTGTATCATTTTTTTGGATTCCACATATAAGTAATATCATGATATTTGTCTTTCTCTGTCTGACTTACTTCACTTAGTATGATCATCTCTAGGTCCATTAATGTTGCTGCACATGGCATTATTTCATCCTTTTTATGGCTGAGTAATAGTCCAGTGTGTGTGTGTGTGCACGCGTGTATACATATATACATATATGTATACACATCACATCTTCTTTATCCATTCATCCTTCAATGGACATTTAGGTTGTTTCCATGTCTTGGCTATTGTAAACAGTGCTGCTATGAACACAGAGGCACACGGTATCTTTTTGAATTAGAGTTTTCTCTGGATATATGCCCAGGAGTCAGATTGCTGGATCTTATAGTAACTCTATTTTTAGTTTTTTAAGGAACCTCCATACCATTCTCCATAGTGGCTGCACCAATTTACATTCCTACCAACAGTGTAGGAGGGTTCTTTTTTCCTAAGGATGATTCTTAAAGTGATGATTCTTAAAGTATTCATTGCTTCCATGATTATTTGGAGTTTTTAATATAAAATGAGTGATAATCCATTGTGAGTTATGTTTTTCAAATATCTTCCCCAGTACCTGAGGCTTTTCTTCTCACTTCGTTATTGAATTGTAGTTTTTGTCACTCAGAAGTTTTAAATTTTAAGATAGTTGAATACATCATTTTCTCCTTTATCATCTATGTGTGTTTGTCTTGTGTAGGAAATCCTTCTCTAATTCAGGACTTGAAGGCTGTCTTCTAAGATTTCTCTAAAATGTTTACTTTTATAAATAATGCTCCAGTGAACATTACGGTGCGTATATCTATCCAAATTAATGTTTTTTGTTTAACAGATGAATAGGTAAAGAAGATGTGATACACACACACACACTACACACACAGCCACAGCCACACACACTCACACACACACACACACACACACGCACACAATGGACTATTGCTCACCCATAAAAAAGAATGAAATCTTACCATCTGTGACAACATAGATGGACCTGGAGGGTAATATGCTAAGTGAAATAAGTCAGAGAAAGACAAATACTTTCATGTGGAATCTAAGAAACAAGACAAAAAAATAAATATAACAAAACAGAAACAGATTCACAAAGAACAATCCAGTGGTTGTCAGAGGGGATGGCGTGGAGGAATGGGCCAAAGAGGTAAAAGGGACTAAGAGGTACAAAGTACCAGTTATAAAATAAATAAGTCACAGGGATGTAATATACAGTACAGGGAATATAGTCAATAATATTATAATAACTTTGTATAGTGCATGATCTATAAAAATATTGAATCACTATGTTGTACACCTGAAACTAATATAATATTGTAAGTCAACTAAATTCTTAAAATTTTAAAATAAAACATTAAATGTTTACTTTTAGCATTAGGTCTTTAATCCATCTCCAACTAATTTTTGATATGTGGAAGATCTAAATTATCTTTTTCCATAAGGATAGCCAGTAGTCCCAGCATCATTTACTCAAGCACTTTTCCATGGCTATGTAATGTCTCTCATTTATATGTAGAAACATTCTTGGCTCTTTTGTTCAGTTAGTCTATTTGACTATTCCTGCACTAATATACCACTGTTTTAACTGCTAAAGGTTTAAAATAAAGTTCCATTACTGGAAAAGCAAATCTTGACTATTTGGGGAATTTTGACTTCTATGAGAATTTCAGATTCATTTTGCCACATTCTATGAACAACTTGTTTGGATTTTTATTGAAACAACATTGAAATTATGGATTAATCCTTGATTTCTCTCATTCACAAATATTATATACATATCTTGTTTCTTTAGCTCTTCTTTTATGTCTTTCAATAAAGTTTTACAATTTCTTTCCATGAAGGTCTTATAAAACTTTTGCTCGATTTATTAATAGTCTTCAATTATTTGTTTCAGGTATAGAGGAGTGCTGCTGTTTTTTATATGTTGGTCTAATATCCAGCAACCTTACTTTTCTCTAATTAGTTCAAATAGCTTGTCCCTATTTTTTTTTTAATTTTAAGAAAACTTGTCACCTTATAATGAACAGTTTTGATTATTTGTTTTGGATTCTTACAATTTTTTATTTTTCATGTCTCACTATCATGGCCAGAATCTTGAGTCAGTGGTAAGTAAAAGGAGTGATAATGGGCTTCAATTTCTCCCAATTTCAAAGAAAAATTATCTTGCCTTTTAGTTGTGTTATTTGCTATAGATGTTTAGTGGATCCTCTTTATTACATATCTAGTGTTTTTCCTTTTTATTCATGAATGGGTGTTAAATTTAACAAGTGCTTTTTCTGGATGGTTAATAGGATGATCATATGTTGTCATTTCAAATAGTATTTTATTGTGATGAATTATTGGTATTTCTAATACCAAGCCAACCTTGCATTTCTGAGATAAACCTTACATGGTCATTATATCTTTCCATTTTTTACATATAACTATGTCTAACTATGCCTTATATTTTTAATTGGAATTGTATCATGCACAGTATTTATTATCTGAGGGCTTCCATGCCATGGGAAAGTTTTTTGTGTCTAACTACATAGCTGAAATATTTTTATTTTATTAGTAGCATGCTTTTCAATACCCAGTGTTAAATATTCTTCTCTCTTAAATAATACGGTATTTATCAGGTAATGAATATTTATACTAATCAATACCAATGTCTCACCCAGATATTCTTGAACCACTTTTTCCAATTTTGTGGGCTTTAGGAGCTACTACATCTAACAGCTGACACAACTTCTATATCTGCACATGACCCCATCCCTTGACCAATGAGTGACAGTTGCAGGGTATGAAAGCCCAGCTCCCCAGCCTCAGATCAGGACAAGCCTGAGGACTACTCATATGCCAGAGTTCCCAAGGCACCCTCTCGCAGGACTTCACCTGTGGTCATGCTCCCTCCACTGTCCTACTTCTCCTATTCTCCTGTCCATCACCCAAGGAACAATTCCTTAGTAAACCACATGTACATGAATCCCTAATCTCAGGGTCTGCGTCTGGAACCCAACCTCAAAGAATATCTTATAAATAAGATTGTACCTTCTTGGAAAAGTACATTTTAACGCTTTTGACTTATTTCCCCCTATCGAAGTTGGTAAATTCTTATTTCTATCAGTAATATGAGTTACTGTTTCTCCTCATCCTCACTAACATCAGAGATGTGTATATGCATGTATATATGCACACACACACACATACATTTTAATCTTTCCCAACTGAAAAACGAAAATGGTACTTCATTGTTATTTATATTTCTTTATTTGATCACTGAGGTTGAACGTAATTTGTACATTTTTACTTCCACGTATAGTGAAACTCTCACCTACTGCATGAATCTACTCCACACAACTAGTCACACATCTACTGTTAATAGCCAAGTGGTGAGGGAGCTCACTGCCTTTTGGTATAGTTTAACTCAGTGTGCAAATCTTACTATTATCACCCCCTGCCTATCAATGGGGAGTGATGGCTAATTAGGTTTTAATCTGCATTTTGAAAGTAACACAAAATTAGTCTAATCTATCTGTCACACAATGACTCCTCAGGTATGTGGAGAAACAGATCACTTTCCCCAGTCTCTGTGTTTCGCTCCCTCAAGTTTTCTTACCTCCAGGACAAAACATTCTTATATCCTTCAATTTTCCTCACAAGACTTGGTTAGGAATTCAATTAACATCTCTTCAAGATCTAGTCAGCCAGGTGCCAAAAAGGATGCTTTCTCAAAAAGTCAAAGCAAAAATGGCAAAGGACACTTTCCCTTAGTATAAGGAAAATTCATTGCCTTAGTAAGTATTAAAGATTTTCCTTGAAATATCTTACTTAAAAATTCTCGGGCTTCCCTGGTGGCGCAGTGGTTGAGAGTCCGCCTGTCAATGCAGGGGACATGGGTTTGTGCCCCGGTCCGGGAGGGCCCCACATGTCGCGGAGCGGCTGGGCCCGTGAGCCATGGCCGCTGAGCCTGCATGTCCGGAGCCTGTGCTCCGCAACGGGAGAGGCCACAACAGTGAGAGGCCCGTGTACCCACCAAAAAAAAAAAAAAAAAAAAATTCTCAGATTTCTGTAAATTGATTTTCTGTATCCTATAAATACAGATACAGTTTCTATTCCCACCATTTCTGACAATTAATATACTTTTCCAATTTTATTTAAGAATGCTGGAGAAGGGCATTCAGTTCAAACATACAATTCCAGTGGCAGTGATGTCCAAAGACAGCCTATTGCAGATAAAATCACATTGAATATAGGTCCCAGAGAACCTTTTTGTAATCAATATTAAAATGAAATTTAGTTCTGTGTATTATTTATTCATAAAAATATTATAATGAGATTTATTTTTGTCAATGTTATATGTACAGCAACAGACTAAATATTTATTCATATTTCTCCATTTATATCCTTAATATTTACAGGTTTATTTTGCTCATCATCTTAATATACTTTAAAAAATATTTTAAACTTTTAAAAATATTCTAAACATAGAATAGCCCACTCAATACCAAAAAAAACAAAGTCAGGGGACTGACACACCCAACTTCTAGACTTACTATAAAGCTACAGTTATCAAGATGGTGTGGTGTTGGTGAAATAATAAACAAACAGATCAATGGAACAGAATAAAGAGTCCATAAATATATCAACTGATATACATCAACTGATCTTTGGTAAGGGAACAAAGGTAATGCAATAGAGCAAAGATGGTCTCTTCAACAACTGGTGATGGAACAAATGGAAATCCACATTTGTAAAAAAAAAAAAAGAAAAAGGAAAGAAAATGAACCTAGACACAGACTTGGTACCCTCCACGAAAATGAACTCAAAATGGATCACAAATCTAAATGTAGGATGCAAAACAATAAAACTCCTGGAAGATAACAGAGGAAAAAAACTAGATGAACTTGGGTGCAGTGGTGACTTTATACATAAAAATCAAAGGCATAATCCATGAAAGAAAGAATTAATAAGCTGGGCTTCATTAAAATTAAAAATTTTTGATTGCAAAAGGCACGTCCAACAAAAGAACTATTATCTAAAATATACAAAGAACATTTAAGACTCAATAATAAGAAAATGAACAAGCCAATGAAAATACGTGCCAAAGACCTTAACAGACACCACACCAAAGAAGATATACAGATGTAAATAAGCATATGAAAAGATGCTCCAAATCATATGTCATCAGGGAAATGCAAATTAAAACAACCCACTACACACCTATTAGAATAGCCAAATCCGGAACACTGACAACACCAAATGCTGGTGAGGATGTAGAACAACAGGAACTCTTATTCATTACTGGTGGGAATACAAAATAGTAGAGCCACTTTGGAAAACAGTTTGGCAGTTTCTTACAAAACTAAACATACTCCTATCTTCCAATCTAGCCACTGAAATCCTTGGTATTTACCCAGGGGATTAAACCTGCACAGGGATGTTTACAGTAGCTTTACTCATAATTGCCAAAAACTGGACTGAACCAAGGTGTCCTTTAGTAGGTGAAATTAGCTGGAGTACAGGCAGTCAATGGAATACTATTCAGCACTAAAAAGCACTGGGCTATCAAGCCATGAAAAGACATGAAGGAACCTTAAATACTTATTGCCAAGTCAAAGAATCCCATCTGAAAAGACCACATTTTGTACGATTCCAACTATATAACATTATGGAAAAGGCAAAACCATAAAATAAATAAAAAATATAACCAAAAAAAAAATAACCATAAAAAGGTTATTTAGGGGGAAAGTTAGGGGAGTTGGGGGAAGGAGGAGCACAGAGAAATTTTAGGGCATGAAACTATTCTGTATGATACTACGATGGTGGATATGTATCATTACATATTTGTGCAAACCCATGTGTAACACCAATGTGAATATAACAGCACCAAGAGTAAACCCTAATGTAAACTATGGACTTTGGGTGATGACAACGGGTCAGTGTAGGTTCATCAATTGTAACAAATGTACCACTCTGATGGGGGATGTTGATAATCGAGGAGGCTATGTGGGGATGGGGGAATATGGGCAATGTCTGTACCTTCTGCTCAATTTCGCTGTGAACCTAAAACTGCTGTAAAAAATAAAGTTTATTTACTTAAAAAAATTCAGAGGACTTTGCAATGGAAGAGATACAAAGCTGACCTAAGGTCCCAGTGTCCTGTTTTCACATCTAATTTGGGCTCAGTTCCCATTCTTGCAGATCTTCTGATCAATCTCTCTAAGGGACATCTAAAGTTTCTAAGGCGTAAAAAAAGGTAGAATATTTCAGTTCTTCACACAAACAAAATGTATATATATATATATATATATACACACACACACACATGCAGCTTATTATATGAATATTTAATATTGTTTCTAACTGACCCATACAGCGGAGGCTCCATTAGCATAACAGAGGAGTCCTCTGCCTCTCTAGGCAAAGCAGGACTGCCCAACTACATTTTACAACCACTGAGCAGGGTGATTCTCATGATCCTCCAAGATTTACATTCCCTAGTATCCTTCAGGAAACAAGAATAAGGCTCAACAATTCTGTAAAACATCACTTTGGTTTTTGTTTTGTCTGTTTTCTGCAAGAAAAGCCTTGGAGAAGAGCGTAGCACTGAAAGGTGTTTGCACTGGAGACTGGCTGTAGGGCAAGGTTGTTTTGGTGCAGCTAAGAGCAGGCTAAAGAGAATGCAGCTTGAGCTCAGGGCTCTTTGATTGCATGATTTAGAGATATGAAAGTATCTGGCTTTCTAGTATCATTAGTTAGCAGAAACATGCAAAGCAGCTGCGAAGAAAGGTCTCTTTCTTTCTTCTCCACATGCTCTCTGACATTTCCACTACTTAGAGTTTTCTCGCTCACAAGGTTGCCCTTTTCTTTCTGTTGCCATCCTTCCCTGTCATTCTTTGGGTGTACTGGTCAGCGGCGCTTCAAGGACATCCCTTCCTTCCTTTGCTAGTGCCATTCCCCATTGTTTTCCTATACCTTTGGATCTATTTCTTCATGCTTTCTTCCTTTCTTCTCCATGTGGAACCCATATCATTTGATCTACTGAGAGTTTTCTTTCTTCCTTTGATACCCTCTTACTTCACCATTTTTCCTATCTTTACTCTGAGCTACAGAGACAAAGTATCTCCTACAGAGAAGCTTAGTTCTAAAATTCATTTAAACATTCACTAAGTGCCTACTAAGTTCTGGCAGTGTTCTGGGTGTTAGGAATACAGGAGTGCACAGAGCCCTTTGGGAATTCAAATAGTTCCAGGCCAGTATGATAACTACCATCTACAAAGCACTATGAAAAGTAAAAGAGAGTAAATCAATGTTTACAATTATGAATGATTTGTGAAAGCCTTCCCCAAAGAGAGTAATTGGGCTTGGTCTGGAAGAATAAATAAAAGGTTGCCAGAGAATAGAAATAGGTAAGTCTAGCACAGTCAGGGACAATGTAATAGGGAAGAACAAATCTGACTTCATATTAGATCTTCTTCTTTTACTTTAACCTTTGTATTCTATTGCGTTTGCTTTAAGTTAAGAATGTTGCCTATAGCCTGAAATAAACAGGAGAGCCCATGCTCAAGGCTCTGACCTTTAAGGGTATAACACCTTTCCATTAATATAGAGATAAAAAGTTGCAGAACAGAGAATAACATTTGTCTTGTTGAAGGTTTACAGGAACATTGTGACCTGATCTACCTGGACAGATGCAAGAACGAAGGATTCCGACACCAAGAGGTTTGCAGCAACCAACCACAGCCCTCCCTCACCTTGCCTTTAAAAGTGCTTTGCTGAAACTCTGGAGAGTTTAGGGTTTGGGGTGGGGGGGCATAAGCAACCTGTTCCCCTTGCATGGCCCTGCGATAAAACCTTCCTCTGCTCCAAACACAAACGTTTTGGTACTGTTTGGCCTCGCTGCACATCAGACACACAAACTTGCATTTGGAACAACAAGGCATGTAGGCATTTAAGAGAGAGCATCATATGGAGGGATAGATCTGTTCCATTTGTTCGTTTAGGGGTTCTGACCAGAACTGAGGTTGGGGGTGGCTGGTGAAGAATACTGCATATTTCAAGAGCTGGATCATAAAATGTGGAACCATCTAAGAAGTTTAAGCCAAACAGCACACAATCAGGTCAATGTTCTAGAAGTGTAACTGTCAACTATACATTAGATAGATCAGATAGCAGGTGACATCAGGAGAAAATGCCATTCAAAGATTCTTATAATAGCTCAGCAAAGGAAAATGAAGACCTCAAGTAAGGCAGTGAGAGTTAAGACTGAGGATGAGAGAAATGTGAGATACAATTTTAAGTATCGTGACATAAATAGGGGCTTGAATACAAGGAGAGGAAGGACTCTAAGAGGAACACCTGGTTTCTGTCCTGGGCTCTTTAGTTTCACGGTGAAGGCATCCACTAAGGTAAAATTCTGGAACAATGTGACAATTGGGAATAGAAAAAGTTTAATTTTAGATGTACTGAATTTGGGATGCCTATGGATGTTCACATCTATGAAATAGCTGGAAAGAGGTCTGAAAGCTCAGGAGAGAGTTTGGGACTAGAAATAGAGATTTGTGAGTCACTAGCACATCCGGTAAACAGTATATAAATGATGGGAATAGATTAAATTACCCCGGGGAACATATATAGAGAAGGATCAGGGTGAGACATGGGACGTGGGGGAAAGCATATATTTAGGAAATGTGAGTTAGACCTAAGAAAGGAGACAAGGAGAAAGTCAGACCTGGAGCAGAACCAGGTGAGAGTGGGATGGTTGATACAGAACTTACGTCAGGAAAGTCAAAATTGGCTATAGTGTGAAATCCTGAAGAGGGTCAGAGTGGACCAAGGACAGAGAGCAAATCTTTGAATATGACAAACAGTTAATCCTTGGCTTCCTTGTTCAGTATCAGCAAATTGCAGTCAAAGCCAGAAGGCACTGCATTAAGGAGGAAGACTAATCTTTTCAAAAAAATCTACGTGAGAGAAGAAAAGATAAAGAAAGGACCTGGGAATATGAGGAATTATCAGAGGAAGATGCCTTTTATTCATCTGTTTTTTCTGATAAGGATGGTGATGATGATAATAAGGATGTTTTTATTGTTTTTAGAATGGGAGATATTTTAGTATGTTTATAGGCTCAGGATATGGATTGTGCATCAAGGAGTAGATTTAAGATGTAGAAGAAAAAGAAAGATAAACATGAAGCTAGGCTGGAGGCAGGAAGAAGCAAAAAGGATGATCTATTAAGGTATCATTTCTGAGAATGAAGAAAACGAGTAAGAGTGGATAAGCTGCTGACAAAATCATAGGTATGGAGGATGGAAACAGAGATATGAGGTCTAAAAGCCTCAATGTTTCAATATTAAAAATGATAAATTTTTAATGATAAACTTGCATAGTTCCTCTTATGTGTCAGGTGCTATTTTAAGTGCTTTCAACCAACATCAACTTACTTGATCCTTGAAAACATCTCTATCAGACAGATGCCATTACTATCCCCATTTTACAGATGAAGACAGAGGCAAAGAGAAGTTAAATTATTTACCCAGGATCACAAAATAACTTGCAGAGCAAGGGCTTGAACACAGCCTAGATGTGTCCCTGCTCCTAACTTCTGTGCTATACTGCTGCTCTAAACAATAAGGTATCAAGTGGAAGGAGGTGGGGATCAGTAGGGGGATTTGGAAAAAAAATGCCAAGAAAATGATTTGGCACAGACCAATAAAGAACAAATAGAAAGAGAGAAGAATGGATTAAAGTCTTAAACATAAGTCCTGAAACTGTAAAAACTCCTAGAAGATAACAGAGAAAAACCTTCATCACATTGGTCTTGGCAATGATTTCATGAATATGACACCAAAAGCAAGTGCAACAAAAGCAAAAATAAACAACTGGGACTACATCAAACTAAGAAGCTTTTTGACCTCCCTGACAACTTTGAGGTCAAAACTATTACCAAGAGGGTATTTTACTCACACCAGTTTAAAAACATACTCCTAAGTCATGGATTAAGCCCAATATTATTATTATCCCTCTCTTTGATTGACTTTCTGTTTTTGAGTATTAATTCTACCTCTCTTTGATTGTAGGATTTTAGTATCATTAAAGGGCTACATAGCAAATCCAAAGGTAGATTTAAAAGAAAAAAAAATCATATAATTCCAAATCATTTCAGGGGATTAAAAAACAACACTAAGAAACTTCTGCACAGCAAAGGAAACAATAAACAGAACGAAAATGTTACCTACAGAATGAGAAAATATTCATAAACCATATACCTGGTAAGGGGTTAATATCCACAATATATAAAGAACTCCTACAACTCAACAGTAAAAAAAAAAAAAAAAAAGTAATAATAATGACCAGCTTAAAAATGGGCTAAGGGGCTTCCCTGGTGGCACAGTGGTTGAGAGTCCGCCTGCTGATTCAGGGGACATGGGTTCGTGCCCCGGTCTGGGAAGATCCCACATGCCGCAGAGCGGCTAGGCCCATGAGCCATGGCCTCTGAGCCTGCGCGTCCGGAGCCTGTGCTCCGCAGCAGGAGAGGCCGCAACAGTGAGAGGCCCACGTACCGCAAAAAAAAAAAAAAAACGGGCTAAGGACTTGAATAGACATTTCTTCAAACAAGCCACACAAATGACCAACAGGTATATGAAAAGGTGCTCAACATCACTAATCATCAGGGTAATGCAAATCAAAATCACAATGAGATATGACATCACACCTGTCAGAATAACTATTAACAAAAAAACAAAAGACAACAGCTGTTGTCAAAGATGTGAGGAAATTGGAATCTTTGTGCACTGTTGATGGGATTGCAAAATGCTGCAGTCACTATGGAAAACAGTATGGAGACTCCTCCAAAAGTTGAAAATAGAACTACCATATGACTCACCAGTCCCACTTCTCAGACTGAAGTTTTTTTATCCAAAAAAAACCTGAAATCAGGATCTCAAAGAGATGTTAGCACTCCTCTATGTTCACTGCAGCACTATTCACATTAGCCAAGATGTAGAAACAACCTAAATGGCCATGGACAAATGAATGATAAAGAAAATACATACATACAATGGAATACTATTCATCCTTTAAAAAGAAGGAAATATGCAACAACATGGATGAACCTTGAGGACATTATGTTAAATAAAATAAGTCAGTCATAGCAAGATAAATACTGAATGATTCTACTTACAGGACATATTTAAAATAGTCAAATTCATAGAGTCAAAATGTGAAATGGTGGTTGTCAGGGCAGAGGGAGGGGGAAAGGGGGAGTTACTAAATCAATGGGCATAAAGTTTCAGTTAAGCAAGATGAATAAACTCTAGAGATCTGCTATACAACACTATTTCTATAGTCAACAACGATTACTGTACATTTAAAAATTTAAGACAGCACATCTCATTTTGTGTCCTTACCACAATAAAATAAAGTTTTAAATGAAGCAAGTAGGTCTCAGAAAAAAAAAAAAGAAAGAAAAAAAAAAAGAAGGGCATCACTGGAGCACAACTGCAGTTGATGACCATGAACTTGTGGTGAAGCCAACCTACATTGCTGTGTATCTCCTCAGAAGTGCTGGCCACATGGGTACAAGAAATAAGAAGGTAGAAGTACTGATAGGTGTTGGAATTGTGCTGTAAAGGTAAGGCACAAAGTAGGGGAAGTAATGGACAGGAGGAAGATGGTGGGTCAGCAATTCAACTGAATTGACAGAGAGAAGGTCAACAGGGAATAGGGAAGAAAGAGAAACCAGGAGCATGATGGAGTAAGAAGGTTAACAGCCTGGAGATACGGTTCAAGGGAGAAAAGCCTGGGCAATAAGAGTGAAGACACACTGCAAGTGTTGCAAATAAAGAAGGCTGTGATCAGAGTGAAATACTATACTTAAGAATTCTGAAGGTGAGCGAGATCTAGTGTTGATAGTTATGTATTCACTGAAGACTGCTCCTTGTGTTCTACAACAGTAACCCAACTGTGTCCCAACGTTCTACAACTGTAGCAATGCACCTGAGGTTCAGGAGAAAGTCAAGTGAAAGGCTATATTGTTCAAGGTTTGAGGAACATCTAAGTAAAGCATACTGATAAAGGGGACAATGGAACTGAAATGCTCCTGAGTGTTCATTAGAGACATTCAGCCTCAACTGTGATGTCCAGGTAGAATAGGGAAGGAAATAAATTTGGGAGAGTTCTGAAAGACTGAAATTATGGTGGAATTAGAATGTCTGTAAGGGTTTTATAGAAAGGTTAAAAAATATAATTCCATCTTGTCAAACTATTCCTGTGTTTACTTTCTTTGACCAAATGGGCCTTAATCTCCTTGTACGGACAGAAAACTGCACACAGTTTGGCTTCTCCATATCCTAATATTCTGAGGTTGTTGTGTAAGTACTAAATTAATACTTGCTGGGATGAATACATCACTGAATTTACCACTGAGAGCCTCCTTAGAAAAAGACCCTTTAGGCATCATCTCTTCTTGCAAATCAAAAAGGAAGCTCAGAGAGGACTAGACCTCATAGAAAGATGAGTTAGATACAGAATCAGACCATCTGAGGGCCAGAGACAATCACTGATTATCTCCTTTCTGCTATGAGTTATAAACTTTTTCTTTGGGTCCGTACAAAACTTAACACAGCATTACACTGGCATAGGGTATATAACCCTTTAGGAAAAACAACATATTCTAGCAGTAGTCGTCTTCCCTTCCTTTCCCACAGTCATTGGACCTAAAGATTCCCCCAGGATCCTGAGAGCTATCCTTGGCTCCCTATGTGACTCAAACTAGCTCCTGGCTCCAGCCTGGGATGGCAAATCCCTAAGACTCAAATGAAAGACTTGAGACCTTGAATGACATCTATGTATTTAAAAATCCAGAATTTGCACATCATTTCTAACAAGAACAATGGAAATGGACATGATTGTTTCTCTCACTGGTAACTGCACCTGGCGAATTCTGCTACTCCACTTTCAATCATCATGGTTCAGAGTAGGCTAAGGCCACTCCTGTGCCATGTGACAAAGCCTGGCCAATTAGAGGGTCACAGCATGGGAGCCACAGCAATAGGCTCAAAAACAGCATTGTTCCTGGCTTAGCTAGGAACAATCAGAGATTGGCTGTGATTTTTTTCTTTTTTTTTTTGCTGTACGCGGGCCTCTCACTGTTGTGGCCTCTCCCGTTGCGGAGCAACAGGCTCCGGACGCGCAGGCTCAGCGGCCATGGCTCACGGGCCTAGCCGCTCCGCGGCATGTGGGATCTGCCCGGACCGGGGCACGAACCCGTGTCCCCTGCATTGGCAGGCGGACTCTCAACCACTGCACCACCAGGGAAGCCCTCGCTGTGCTATTGATGGAGCTTTTACAGAAGAGGTGTTCACTTTCTGCTGGAGCTGCCAGAGGTGAGCAGGTAAAACACCACACAGAGGCTGAGAATGAAGGTAACAGAGATGAAAGCAAGCCCAAGAGATAGAAACAGACCAGGGTTCAGCCATGCCTAAAGCCATGCAACCCTTGGCCACTGTGGTTACAAAAACTAGAAAAATCCCTTTTTTGCATTAAAGAAAGATTTTTTGACTTATAAAGGCAAGAGTTTGTTTGGTGTGTCTGTGGTATGTGTGAAAGAGATGGTATTTTTTGAACGTGGAAGATCAGGAAATTAAACTTTAAAAAATAAAACTCCAATCTCAAAACTGTCTCACACACACAAAAAGGAATTTACGCACGCACATTATCAACTGGTCATCTGGCACTTACTGCAAAAAGCAACTCATTGGCTCACACGCTTCCAAGAGACAGCAGAAAAGAGAAGTGAAAGTGAGAGGGAGACAGACAGATGATTTAACTTTTCTAATCCAGAAAAAAAAAATACATTAAAACCAGCTCTAATGACCACCTCTGGGGAAAAAATGAATAGGAAGTAAAAAGAAAACAAACAAGTTAGTCAATATCAAGAGAAACAACCAAAAAGGAAACCCTTTCTACATCATACTCTTAGAACAGGCTACGCCTATATAAAATGCAGATTCATTTTCCTAAAGCAACACCAGCATCTCTCAAAATCTCTCTCAGGACACCAATATCCCCACAAAACTGTTAGTCTTTTAAGCGCCAAAAGATTGGCAAAGTTAAAATAAGATGGAAATATGATCCACTGACAAGCAGTCAGCAGCAGAATTCTTTCTGTGATTTTGATGGGAAGGAACCCAACACAGGTATCCCCTGCTTTTTGAAAGTTCACTTTATGCCACCTCACTTTTATGAAAGACCTACATTAGTACCTGGTTTTGCTAAGAGAAAGAGATCTGAAAAGGATTTTCACTTTTACAAACAAAGGCGAAAATCAAAAACAGCGCACTCAGCATGTGTTTTGTAGGGAGCCCTTACAGAGGGAGGGCATCCTGAGCAGCAAGGGCGGTTCCACCAAGCTCCTTCCTGGGAACTACGCTCCACATCTCAGCATCAAGCCTTGAACTGTGTCTGTGAGCATCTGTGGTTTATCTCTATTGTGCATCCTGTCAGCAAGTTGTGTTCTAAGGTATTTGTTTCTTTGTTTTAAGGCGAAACCATTTCAGCTTATGAAAGGTTTCATAGGAATGCTCTACTTTTGGATAGCGGGGAAAACCTGTATAAGAAATGTCACTGGAAGATTTTTGTATAAATAAATGCAAAACAATGATGGGAAACTTAAATAATTAAAGCTGAATCTTATGACACAGTTGCTGTTTTGCCCCCTGCAGCATGTCTTTCTTCATGAATGTGCCTAATAGACAGTCAACCGTGTCATTTGGGGTGATAACTGCATTCATGTCAGAAAAATTCCATCATAACACCCTTTTCAATGTATTTTTCTAAGTTATGGTTAAACATTCCTCAAAATAACATTTATAAATATATTCTATTGACAAGCCTCTTTCACATAAATTGTCTCATTTTATGCAGTACATTCCCAAATAGTGTTCTGGTACAAACCAGAATACTAGGTTCAATGATCCAATATGAGTCAACTTAAATTAAAATTGCACAGGAAAAATTCAAATGATCATATTCATTGATGGTAGAATTTTATGATGATTTGCTTCTTTTAAACAATAAAAGCCTCGGTTATTGCATTCATTTTTTTTATGCTGAAGTTTTGAACTTATACACCAACAGAAATATGTCCCACATCTCTTAAAGCAATACAAATACACTAGAGGAGAACAGAGAAGGAGAAGGAGATAAAACAACACATTGCATTCAGTCCTTGTGCTTAGAGCAAAACAAAATGGTGAAACTGATTACTCAGGAAGAGCTGATGTCATCTGAAATGACCAAAAATTAAGCCATTTTTTATATTAAAAGGTTTGGATGATATCTCATTTTACATTTAATTTTCAAATAAAATACAGCTTTTCCTTCATCTGGTACATTTTTTTTTCTTCTTCTTTGCGGCATGCGGGCCTCCCATCACTGTGGCCCCCCACTGTTGCAGAGCACAGGCTCCAGACGCGCAGGCCCAGCAGCCATGGACCACGGGCCCAGCCGCTCCGCGGCATGCAGGATCCTCCCAGACCGGGGCACGAACCCGCGTCCCCTGCATCGGCAGGCGGACTCCCAACCACTGCACCACCAGGGAAGCCCCATCTGATACATTTTTAAAAAGCAAATTACCAATACTGCCAGACAATAATGTTTATTGTGGCTCTAGTCATCCTGTATCAAGAAAAAAGTAATCGAGTCACATGTTCCAGACAAACAGGCCTCTATCAGCCACAGAAAAAGTCTTGTCCTGAAAGAGCAAATGTAATTTTTTTTTTAAAGAACAAAGCGTAAGTTTTAAAATAGGAGTATAATGTGTTTACAAAAAAGATTAAGAAAATGCTAGAAAAGAATAATGAAGGATATTTTGTCATCTACTAATTCCTTTGGAATGCAAAGTTCATATCAATATATTATATTATCTCCCCATCAGTTAGAAAACATCAACTGGCTCCTGAATATCTGAAGACATTTAACAAATTAAGTACAGTAGGTTTTCATCATATTTGAATAAATAAGGACAGTAGCTGAAGAACTATTTTAAAATACAACAATCTTGGGCTTCCCTGGTGGCGCAGTGATTGAGAGTCTGCCTACCGATGCAGGGGACACGGGTTCGTGCCCCAGTCCGGGGAGATCCCACATGCCGCAGAGCGCCTGGGCCCGTGAGCCATGGCCGCTGAGCCTGCGCGTCCGGAGCCTGTGCTCCGCAACGGGAGAGGCCACAACAGTTAGAGGCCCGTGTACAGCAAAAAAAAAAAACAATAATCTTTGTATTCCCTGAGAAGTACTACAAAAAAACCTAGGGCCAAAAAAAAGTCCCTTCTCATATACATATAAGTTTGCAAAATATGGACCAGCATAGCATGATTAAACATACCTGTTTCAAAAAGTCTCCAGGAAAAAAGCTCACAAGCTTCCTCAAAGGAGCGGTTACAGCAGGTGTAACAAATGAAACCTGTTTTCACTAGGATTTAAAGAAACCTTCACCTTTATATTCCTTTGCAGTCAAACTTGTAACCACTGGGAGGAAAGGAGGACATGAAGGGTTAAGTACTCAAAGGTTTCAGAAAGCGAAGTGTCATCTACGGTGAAAATACTTAACTTTGATTGTGTATACCTACAAGAGGGAGTTATAAGCTTTGCTTTCTAATTAAATTTGAAGACTGAACACATTTTTGTTCTTGCCAAGATCAGTCTTCAAATTCCTAGAGAGAAGTTAGGAGACACCTGCAGCTCAGCGAGACAGTGATGTTTCTCAATTTGATTTAAGCCTTCAATAGTCACTGCTTAGTTTCCACTCATTCCTAATACTCTGAGGAGTAAACTGGTGTCTCAGGGAAAAAAAAACAAACAAACCTGAAAATCGCCGCAGAGAAACAACTGTGACTCGAGATGAGCATCATTCTTTCCTTAATCCACAAGAATATATTTCACTTCTTTCTTTTTAATACTGAGTTCCCAACGTTTCATTTTCTTGGCTAACCTTAGTCTAGGAAACGTCTTAAACAGAGTTCTTCCCAATAATGTGCCTCCTATCTTCTAAACGGCAATGGGGGTTAATGAACTTTACTACAGAAAAAAAAAAGGACGCTAGTGGAGACAATTCAGACCCTTTCATTAAGTATATAAGGATAATATTTAGGACACAAAACACACACACTTCTAATTTATAAGCCAATGGATACTGTGATGAGGAAAACTGAGAAATTATTTCTTTTAAAATCAAAAAGACAAATCATTTTCCAGGTTCAAATTATATAATGTATATTTTATTACTCAAAACACTAACTCTCTCATCACCATTCTAAGCAGTGGCACAGACCTAAAACTACTTTCGAAGAGTAGTCTTGGCTTCCTGGAGGCACGGCCTTGGCTCACTCTGGAAAAAAGTCATGGCCTTCTACTCAGGCATGTGGCCTGCTGAGATGCCTCAATTTTTGGGATAGAATGTCATCCCTCCCAGCTAACAGTTTAAAAGGTACAGCTCATAACACAGAATTAGGAATATTTCAGACCCTCTGATCATTATTAGTAATACTGACTGCTAAAATGATTGAGCTATTACTATGTGCTATCATTTTGCTCAGCCCTTTGACCCACCGCCCACTGAACCCTCCAAATACCCTATGAGGAAAGTACTATTATTTTCCTCTGTTCATAATCTCTTCATTAATTTATCTGAATCATCAAAGGCTAAAAGGTCTTCTATCTCCCTGACTATATGTTATCCTCTGTACCTCTCATATGGTACTTATGTAAGTACCAATATTGTTTTCCAGGATTCCACGTGTCCGTCTTTACTGTTGCCCCAAGAGCCTTGAAGCCTTGTGCAGAGTGGTCCATAGCACAGGAAACTCTAAAAACTCGTTGAATGGGTGGTGCTTACCATCTCTTTTCCTTTCAGGGTAATTATACAACATTTTTCTCGGTACATTTTCTGTACAATTACTTATTGTATAAAATCCATATACCGATCAGAAAACACATTTTCCCATTCTATAAGAGGCTATATTTTTATCAATTTCTAGAAAGGATTATCAACTTCAAAGATTTCATTTAGCTGTAAGATAACTGAGAACAGCAGGAACTCAAGATCGATTTTCTGATTAAAAAAATATAAAAATGCTAAAATAAATGCAAATATATCTTAACTAGAAAGCTCAACCCAAAGCTAAAGATCTGCTCTTACAATAATTTAGTGGTAAGAAGTGAAATTACAAAAGATGAAGAAGATAATAAAGGCTTCTCCAAGTGAACTTTCATATTTAAATTAAAAACAAAAGTAACAACAAGAAAGGTAAGTGCTGAAAAAAAAAAACCCTAAACTAAAAGAAAAGGAAGGCTTTGTGGAAAAGAAAAACTATAAACTTTGAAAAAAAGGGATAAAACACTTTTATGTTATACAGTGAAAAAATAGGGAGCCTGCCAGAGGCTGAATAGGGGAATAAGAAGCAGGAGGCCAGACTCCAAAATAGAACACATCCGACCGCAAAGCTGACAGCGCTGACAATAATAACTAAGAAGGGAGGCCATGGTTTTAGGAGGTGATGTTCTTGACAGAAAATAATCAAAAGAATGCTACACTCTTGACAGTTTGGTAATATTTGAAGATTTACTACACAGCAGAGAAGCAGACAGCAGAGCAGTGATGTGCAGAGAGCTACAGCGTCCTCAGCACCCATGCCAATAACAAGTGAGAAAATGGGGGCATCAGATGCCCAAGGGGCCAACGACCACTTCAGGAGTTCCATTTTCCTCTAGGGGGTTGTGTTATTTTACTTTTTTTTTTTTTTTTTTTTTTTTTGCGGTATGCGGGCCTCTCACTGTTGTAGTCTCTCCCGTTGCGGAGCACAGGCTGCAGACGCACAGGCTCAGTGGCCACGTCTCACTGGCCCAGCCGCTCCGCGGCATGTGGGATCTTCCCAGACCAGGGCATGAACCCGTGTCCCCTGCATCGGCAGGCGGACTCTCAACCACTGCGCCACCAGGGAAGCCCTAGGGGGTTGTTTTATTCTAAAAATGAAGGGTGTGTTTTCGAACGAGTTTTAGGCACAATACACTTAAATACACTATTTTCTGAGTCTCTTTTAGGGAAAGAAAACCAGAATGTAGGCTAAGAGGAGGGGAAAATGAGGATTGACTCCAGAGGCCTGTTTAGACCTGTTGCCTGACACAATAGGGGCACCGTGGGGGTGAGAGGCAGCTGTAGCCAGCACAGAGAGCAAGTCAGGTCAGCAAGCATGCCCAGCTGTGCAAGGGCATTCCCTGCTGCACCAGGAATTAAAAGGGGAAAAAAATCACATCACTGACACATTTTCTCATTAAAATGCCATTTGCAGTTGCCGGCCAGCTCTGAGACAAAGTATCATGTATTAAAACCAGTCCCATATTCCCATTCTTTACATATTACAGTCATGTAACAATAAAAGCCAACTCTGCCTTAGTGGGGAAAGGCAAGAAATATTGACAGTAAACTCAGGAATAAGAAATGTATGTCCACTATTGCCACCACTATTTACTTAACGTTGCCTAGGAAGTGTAATCCAACACACTTAAAACAAAACAATTGGACACATGAGAATTAGAAAAGAAAAGGTAGGATTATCTCACACTACAAATAAATGTCTTGAAAGCCAAGTGAGAAACTACTGCAAACAATAAAAGATACCAGTAGCCTTCATACATACAAATAAAAATACACAATTTTAAAATCTAATGGAACAAAAGACATGACTTAAAACAGCAACAAAAAGACACACTACTTAGAAATGTGAAAAACTTTCATGAAGAAAATATTTAAACACTCCTGAAAGATCGAAAAACATACTTGAAAGAAAAGAAATGATGGTGTTCTTGGACAGAAATACCTGGTATCATAACAATGTCAGTCCTTCCTAATTTATTAATTTATATCAATCCCCATGAAATACTACCAGGTTATTGTTATTCTTCTTTTTCTGGAGCTAGATAATTTCATGACTGTGAGATTGGTGCATGCATTATATACAAATCAAATAACCATAAAAAACGTCCAGGAATCAGATCCAAGTACATATAAAAATCTACAGACTTCTACATTTTGCTTTTCTTTTTTACCTCATTAATATAACCTGAATTTGAACTAAGCAGGAATCACTGAAATCGACTGAAACACACTGAATATACAAAAATCATGAATTCATAATGACATGCAATGATAAAGACAACAAGAAGGAAGAAAAAAATTCACTCCTACCATGACCATCACCCATTAATTATCACTGGAAATTTCAAGGAAACTAACTCCTTCCTCTAAAAGTTATCAATTCCAACTTTTCTAAATAAACTCTAAGGTAACTGGGTAGCCCTAGTGAGGAAAACTCTTCGTTTACAGAAGAAAACCGATAAATACAGAGAAAGGGGAAAATTAGAATATATAACTCCTGTTTGTAACACCTAACAAGATAACTGATTCAGGAAAAGGTAAATGGATGAAACTATTAGATGAACAGTTGATGAGAATCTTTATTTATTTATTTATTTATTATGTATTTATTTATTTTTGGCTGTGTTGGGTCTTCATTGCTGTGCACGGGCTTTCTCTAGTTGCAGTGAGTGGGGGCTACTCTTCGTTGCGGTGCACGGGCTTCTCATTTTGGTGGCTTCTCTTGTTGTGGAGCATGGGCTCTACGTGGGCGGGCTGCAGTAGTTGTGGCCCCCAGGCTCTAGAGCACAGGCTCAGTAGTTGTGGCACAGGGGCTTAGTTGCTCCACGGCATGTGGGATCTTCCAGGACCAGGGCTCGAGCCCGTGTCCCCTGCATTGGCAAACAGATTCTTAACCACTGCGCCACCATGCAAGTCTTGATGGTCATCTTTAGAATGAAGGGATAACACTGGCAGCATCTGAACCCAGTGTCAATCAGATGTTAGGTGCCTTCAGAAGTGATACAATATGAAACAGATGGCCTATGAAGCATTCCATCAAAAACATATATCCGAAACCTAATTTAGAAGCTAATTTTCTGCTTATAAGAATGATGAAGGATAGGGGATCATGTTAAACAACAAATGAAAAAGAAACAAGATTTTCAGTTTCCTCAACCAAACAATTGAATCGAAAATAAATAAATAAATAAATGTGTGGGAGACAGCCTGGTCTTGACTAAAAGAGGGGTCAGAAAAACAGGCACATTTAGATTCTCAAGGTCATTAGTAATCAGGAAATGCAAATTAAAACTACAATGAGGCATCACTTTATACCTTTTTGAATGGTCAAATAATAATAAAAAAATACTGAAAATAATAAGCATTGACTAAAATGTGGAGCAAACAGAATTCTCATATATTGCTTTGGAAATGCAAAATGGTACAGCCACTCTGGAAAACAGTTTGCAGTGTTGTAAGAAGTTAAACGTGCATTTACCATGTGACCCAGCAAACCTAGATAGATACTCCTGGACATTTACCCCAAAGAAAAGACATATATCCACACAAAACCTACTGTGAATGTTTATATTAAGATTTATTCATAATCAACCAAAATAACCCAAATGACAAACATTCCAAATGTCCATCCACTTGTGACTGGATAAACAAACTGTGGCAACAACCATCATCTGTATGATGGAATAGTGCTCAGCAATGAAAAAGGTACAAGCTATGGTAAAGGGAACAACAAGACCAATTTCAGAATAATTACGCTAAGTGAAAGAAGCTAGACTTAAAAGGTTAGACACTGCATGATTCCACTTATAGGAAATTCTGGAAAAGAAAAAACGATGGGGACAGATAAAAATATCTGTTGTTTCAAGGAATTGTGGTAACAGGGAGGGAATAGACTAAAAGGCGCACGAAAGAACTTCTTGATTATGCTGGTGGTTACACAAATAGATAGATTTGTCAAAATCCATAGGATTGCACACCTAAAAGTAGTAAAATTTGCTGAATATGAATTACATCTCAATAAACCTGAACTTTAAAAGAGAGCGAGAGAGAGAGAAAGGGAGAAGGGCCTAGGAAACAGAACAACAAATGCAATATATGGAATTTGTTTGAATTCTGATTCACACAAATAACTATGAAAAAATATTTTTAAAGCAAACTGGAATACCTAATTGTGGCCTGAATATTAGCTGAAACCAATAAATTATTTTACATTTTGCTAGATGGAACAATGACAAAATGGTTATGTTCTTTTAAAGCCCATATTTTATATTTTTAAGAATAGCGTTTAGGGGTAAAATGACATGCTTTATAACATCCAGACAAAAACCTAAGAGACACATTTAAAAACTGGCAACATTTGTATAATTCTAGCACCCAGGTGAGGAATATATGACAGTTCATTATAAAAAAGAAACAAGCTAGTCATATAAGCAACTCTATTTTGTGTATATTTGAAAATGTTTATAATTAAAGATTAAAATAATAGCAAACATTTGTTGAGCATTTATCCCGTGTCTGGCAATGTTTTAACTACTTTACAGATTAACACATTTAATGCTCATTGCAAACCTAAGTACAATTATAATCCCCCTTTTATACATGAGAAGACTGAGATCCTCTAAAGTTTAAAAATTGTCCCAATATGAAGTAACCAGTAAGATTCAAGCAGGTTCAGCCTACATTCTTAACCACTTCTAAGTCATAATATAGGTTACAAGGTCTGCTTATAATCTGTCCATATTATTTCTCTTAAATCAGTTATCATGTTGACACACTCAGCTATATATCTTCATGCTCATCATTTTTTTAATTCTGTGATTTCACACTAAAGTAGAAAAACCATACCATCTGCAATTCTCTAAACTGTAACAACAGGCCTAGCTAGATTATGGAAGAGACAAAACGTGAAAGTTAATTTCGCATATAATTTGGAATAAGGTAAATCCATTTGAACTACTACTGTTTTTTGCCAGGAGAATGATTTAGTAAGTGATAAAACTGATTTACTCCACTGGTTCCTTTTCAGTTTCATATGCATACCTTCAATTCCATTTTCCCATCTGCGTTTTCTATTACTGAAACGAAGAAGTGTAGTACACCATAAAACTATCCTAAACAGACTCATGAATATTTAGTAAGATGTTTTTGTATAGGTACGGCTAATCACTGTCAGCTGAAAAAAATGGGAAATGGCAAAGAATTTGTCAACCCGTGGACTTTTACTTCTCCCTGTCTTTTTTATCCTTGGGAAAAAGTATAAACTCTAAAATCTAGCAAAATCAAAGTCATAGCAAAGACTAATGTTTCTCTTTCTGGATTTGTCTCCACCGACAGGAAGTTAAAAATAACACAGGGTTGTACGTGTGATCCTTCTCTGAGGTACATCTCCAAGAGGAATATTTAAAAACAAGATTATGGAGGGATTTGATTTACACATGAAAGTTTAGCCAAGACACATTGATCTAGGGGATAATTTGGGGTGATCCTAATAGCAGTTTGCTTTTAGAGGCCAAAAAAGTTAATCAACTAACATTTTGGGAAGTTAAATACAGCTCCTTTTTCACTGAGAAGGGAACACAATGATAAAATCAAATCACTCAGCACCAAAACTCAAAGCTACAAATGAATTCTTATTTGAATGGAGGGTTATGACTTTTTTCCTCATACTTATTACCTACTCGTCAGGAAATACACTCTAGGAAAACATTATTTAATTCAGATTACATAAATTAGCCAACACTTTGTTCTTCTTCAGATAAGAAAAATGTTATATTTAAGAATGAAATGTCTTCATAAATTTTATTAGATTTCTCCTTTGTATCCATGACCATTTTAAAGGGAAAAATCAGTTACCCTTTGTATTAATTTTCTATCACTGCTATAACAGATTACTACAAATTTAGTAGGTTAAGCAAACACAAATTTATAACCTTAAAGTACTGTACGTCAGAAGTCCAGAATGAGTCTCAGCAGACAAAAATCAAGGTGTCAGCAGAGTTGCATCTTTTCCAGAGGCTCTAGAGAAGAACCTGTTTCTCTGTTTGTTGAGGTTTCTCCCTGAATTCAGTCCTTAGAGGTTGTAGAACTGTCTGCAGTTTCTTGCTGGCAATCAGCTGAGGCCCATTCCCAGCTTTAGATGCCACTACATCCCTTGGTTCACAGCTCCTTTTCTCCATTTTCTAAGCCACCCATATAATCCAGGATTACTTCCCCAGTTCATGGTCTCTAACCTTAATCACATCTGCAACATCCCCTTTGTCATGAAAGAGAACATATTCACAGGTTCTGGGGATCAGACAGTGGACAACTTTGAGGGACCATTACTCTGCTCGTCATACCTTTTGATACTACAACATTAGAATGTGAATTAAATTTCTGCTTGCCCAATATAACCTTTCAGACATTCTTGCCTGGGCTGCATGCATCAAGCACCTGGTAATACTGAGAGCAGGTAACAAGGCAGTGGATAGTGGGGCCATTTCAATCACTGAATTTCTTCCAAACCTTCTGACCAACAAGAACCATAAAGAAGCCATTAATCAACCTGCGTTCCTTACCAAATTATTACTCTTTAAAAAGTATTCAAAGGCATAAGTGATTATGGTCAATTCCAGACTTCTGATCACCGAAAATGTTAAGCATCACCAGGCTGACCTTACAAAATTTCATGCCAACACAAAAAAGACTGTTGCTTTAGTTGATTCTCATATGTATGCTACATAAAGGTACAGCTGCCACTAGCTTTCTTGAAACATTGAAATCATCACTAAATCCACTGCCCACTAAGATTCTCATGAACTGGCATGGAAAGATATTTCACAGCTGCCAGTATTCAATCCCTCTGGCATTCTTGAAAATCAAAACATCAGTTTTCAAGTGTAATAAATCAGTTTCTTCTATGAGAGGAACAGCAGCCAAAAATTAAATTAGGTGTGTCTTCCTAAAATTAACAGCACTGGGAAACTGCCAAAGTCATTGTATATAAAATTCCATTATCATTGTGGTATTTTTCTCCCTCTACAGGTGGGAGGGTGAAACAATTTTCATTTCTGCCTAATTTTTGTCACTTAGCTGTCTTCCAGTCAGGATTCCATCCCACATCCCTTTTTACTTTCCCAACATACATTTATTTAATGACTCCTGGGAGCCAGGCACAGTTCTGGATATTGGAATTTGACAAACTCAAAGATAAGATAAAAATATTTCATGAATATCTCGAAAAAGGTGACAGAGGAACTGGTGAATTTCTGAAACGTCTACACCTTCAAAAAGCAGATCCTAACTGGACAGCTGCATGTAAATCAATGAAGTTAGAACACACCCTCACACCATACACAAAAATAAACTCAAAATGGATTAAAGACTTAAGTATAAGACATGAGACCAAAAAGCTCCTAGAAGTTAACATAGGCAAAACATTCTCAGACATAAATCACTGTAATATTTTCTTAGATCAGTCTCCCAAAGCAAAAGAAATAAGAGCAAAAATAAATGAGACCTAATCAAACTTACAAGTTTTTGCACAGTAAAGGAAACCCTAAACAAAATGAAAAGACAACCTGTGGACTGGGAGAAAACATTTGCAAACAACGCGACGGACAAGGGCTTAATTTCTAAAATACACAAACAGCTCATACAACTCAATATCAAAATGAACAACCCAATTAAATAAGAAAAAAAAAGAAGTAGATCCTAAAAAACATGGATTTCTAAAATCTAATCAGGAGTCGGGGTTGCTACAATGGGCATTTCTTGACCAAAGCTCCAATTCAGACCTACTTGCCTTTCCTGAAATAGTGGTAACTTTTGTAATAACATCTGAGAGCCAAGCATTTGCCATTAAATTTTCTGTCTTCAGTATCAGATGGCCCACAAGCTTGTGGGAGCTTTGTTCAGAAGAAATATCTTTCCTTTGTGCTGAAGAATAGCCAAAGATTTGGAGGTTAAACTATATTCTCCTGATTTCTCCCCAAACAAACACGCTGTCTATTTTAAAAGCCAAGGCAGGGTCTTCCCTGGTAGTGCAGTGGTTGAGAGTCCGCCTGCCGATCAGGGGATGGAGGTTCGTGCCCCGGTCTGGGAGGATCCCACATGCCACGGAGCGGCTGGGCCTGTGAGCCATGGCCGCTGAGCCTGCGCGTCCGGAGCCTGTGCTCCGCAACGGGAGAGGCCACAACAGTGAGAGGCCTGTGTACCGCAAAAAAAAAAAAAAAAAAAAAAAAAAAAAAAAAAGCCAAGGCAATAAAAATATTAAATTTGATGACAAAAGGAGGATTCAATAAAGATTATATTAAAGTGGCCCACTGGTGGAAGAGTTCAGATGTCTAATGGGCCCTGTAGGCACCTTTAAACACAGGATTAAATCTTTAATAAGACCTTGAAAAAACAGTGAATTTCTGTGGTCGTGAGGGAGATCCAGGGCCTCAAGACATACCAGCATTACTACATATGGTTTAGAACCTGGTCTGATACATGATTACAAAATGAAGAGAATTCTAAGAAGAAAATAAAAAGTAGGGTAAAAATTCAAAAAGACAGAATCAAATAAAAAATGTACAACGTATGCTATTAGTAGTAATGTCAAATATGGCAGGAATCCTAAGCAAAATGAAAGTAGGCTACAATAAATTATTAAAAAGCAGAGATAAAAAATTGGAAGTTTGGGATTGACATATACACACTACTATATTTCAAATAGATAACCAACAAGGACTCACTGTACAGCACAGGGAACTCTGCTAAATATTCTGTTATAACCTAAAGGGAAAAACAATTTGAGAAAGAGCAGATACATGTATATGTATAACCGAATCACTCTGCTGTATACCTGAAAGTAACACAACATTGTTAATCAACTATAATCCAATATAAAATAAAAGTAATAAAAAAAGAGAATGTGCCAAAAAAAAAAAGCAGAGATAGCCAATGTGGCTCTTAAATATACAGTTATATACCATTTAACAGACAACATATTTAAAATACAAAAAGACTGAAAGAAAGGAAAATACGCACCATGTGGAAAATTAGATACGATACTTATCTGGCTAGATATTAAGGCTTATTACAAATCAGCAATAATGATAAAATATACTGACTTAGAAATTGTCCAACAGACCAGGACAGAAGAGAGAGCCCAGGAGCAGATCTATGTTACATGGAAAGTCAATGTGGACAGAGGGTACATGGCAGATGAGCTTGCAAAAAGAGACTACATGGGCTTCCCTGGTGGTGCAGTGGTTAAGAATCCACCTGCCCATGCAGGGGACATGGGTTCAAGCCCTGGTCCGGGAAGAGCCCGCATGCCGCGGAGCAACTAAGCCTGTGCACCACAACTACTGAGCCTGTACTCTAGAGCCCGTGAGCCACAACTACTGAGCCTGCACGCCACAACTACTGAAGCCCACACGTCTAGAGCCCGTGCTCTGCAACAAGAGAAGCCACCACAATGAGAAGCCCACACACTACAACCAAGAGTAGCCCCCGCTCGCCGCAACTAGAGAAAGCCCACACAGAGCAACAAAGACCCAACATAGCCAAAGATAAGTAAAAATAAAATAAATTTATACAAGAAAAAAAACATAAAAACAGACTACAAATGCTACTGGGGAAATTGTATTCATCCACACAATGAAAAACATAATTAGATTCCTACCTGACTCATACTTAAAAATATATTCCAGACAAATGATAGATTTGAGTATAAAATGAAAAAATGTTTAAACTAAAAAGAAAATACAATGAAAAAATGTTTAAACTGAAAAGAAAATATCGGAAAATATTTTCTGTCCTTAAGATTAGAAAAGAATTCCTAAGCAAGATGCCTTCCACTAAAAAGGAAACACACAAAATGCAAGTTAAAACAATGATAAATTATTTATCTCAAAAGTAGCAACATCAAAAGTCTCCATTAAATAAAAAATGGCAGAAAACAGTTGAACTTTATACAACCAACAAAGGAATATTATCTTGAAAATATAATGAAAGGCCACATATTAATAAGAAAAAGACAAATGACCTAATAGAAAAAAGATCAAAATATCTAAACAGAAAATTTAAAAGCAAAATACGTAGTGAAACATGTACTTCTAGCTATGGAGCTACTGAGTGTTGGGGTACTTTTCACTCATTTACAATTTCCATTCAGTTGTTGTACTGTCTGGGCCCACTAGTCCACATGAGGATATCTACATGCCAGCTATTCACACCTCAATGACCACACCTGATTAAAGGCAGTGATGATGTTAGTATACCCAAGTATCATCTAAATAATCTATTCAAACATTTTCCACTTACATTTATCAAATGAATTTATAAAATTTTACATTAAAGTATCGGATAAAAAGGACACAATATCACCTTCCTAAACAGAGGGACAGAATTAAACTTAGATTCTCTCATTTTTAGAATAGCAAATGTATTCAGCTCAGAGTGACTGCATGAAGCAAAACCGTCATAAACACATGCAGAGTGCCAGCACTATTAAACTGGTAACACCTTAAAACACCACCTACCTTTATATACCTGACCTAATTGGATTTCAAAATCACAGGGGAAAAGTCAGTGTATTTTAAAGCACCAAATTAATTAATGGTTTAAAATAAATTTTAAGCTATCTATAATAAATGATTTAGAAAGGATGAAGGTACTTCTGCTAATCAAAATATTATATATATTTTTTGTAACTTCTTCAAGCCTGAAATAATTTGTAATAGTCTTCCTACAGTTTGAAAGGGCAAATGTCAGTGACTTTCTAGTACCTTGTCATATCACTGCCAAATGACCTAAAATAACATTTCTAAATGAAAGCTATGTCTTTTTATATGAATCAATATTTTTACAAAACTCATCTAAATAAATATATATTTTTAAAATCCCTAAGTAGATTTTGATGTCATTAAATACCATTTAATGTAATATTGGAAAATTTTATCTGAAAACAAATAAGTGAAATTAAACTAAAAATGCATCATTCCTTCAAAGAATGAAGCATTAAACATTCTGAAACTACTTGGGGTGGTAAGCAATCATAATACAATGGAGTCCAATTATAAGAACTTACAGGTGATCCTAACATCTTAACATTATGTAAAACACATGCCTTAAGCAACTGAACTATGGTTCTCACAGGAACATTTGAAATGCACTAAGATCAAAGAGGAAAATCATGAACTCGGAAAGCTTAAAATGTAAAACCAACGTGAAGAACATGGCCGTAAACTTGTATACTCACATTTTCAAATGGGTAAACTTAAGTAAAATAAATTTAAATTAAAGTGGAAGTTATGCTTTAAAGTTTTTAGTAGACATATTTCCTAAATAATGCATAACTCCATTTCAGAAAACAAGGAAATCTCTGAACTTCTTCATTTATGAATGAAATAATGTTATTTTAATACCAAGTTTAAATGCATAAGGCTTTTAATTTAAACTCTATAAATAACTCACCCACATATTTTACAACAGGCTCAATGCCTAGTGAAGTTGTAGGTTTCAAAAATGAGAGAAAAGCAAACACTAAAAATGAATGATATCATCTATCAATGAGCATGCACACCCCATAAATTTAATCTCAGATATACTAATACCTGGTCTTATAAACAATACATAAATAAATATATGAGCCTTGACTAACAAAATAATGAGATTCTTGTTCTGGACTCTTAGATGGAATAAAGTAGAAGATATAACCTTTTAAAATACTATATAAAGTAATGTGGGTACTTTTTTAAACCGAGGTATATTATACCTCAGTTTATTTGTTTGTTAAATAAAAAGCACAGATATATTTAGTATGTTTAGTTTTAAAAATTGTATACACTGGTGTAACCACCACCCAAAACAAAATATTAAATAGAGAAAATGTCCATCTCCCATAAAATCCCCTTTACCTCCTTCTATTTAATTCCTCTCCTCCCCAACACAGGTAAATGTGGTTGATTTTTTTTAACAAAGCAAACAGAAGTAGACATCTAAATATCTCAATTGGCAACTTACTGAATTGAAATTGTCATTACTAACAAATGTTTGATCTCATTTAGAAGTGTTTTCAGAGTCTGAATAGTGACAAACTTTCATCTTTTAAATGTTTGATTATTGAGAAAAATTTCCAAAGTCATTCATAAATAAGTCTGAAAAAAAGGTAATTACAGAGAAGCAAAAGGAGGTAACATAGTCCAGACACCTAAGTGCCAAGCGCTGGGCTAACCATTTTAGACTACTGCTCTCCTCATTTGCTGTTCACAGCAATCCTGAGAGACAGTTATGATTATCTTTATTTTGGAAATGAGGAAATTGAGATTCAATAATGTTAAGTAATTTGCCCAGGATTCCTCATTTGTAGACCCAGGATTCAAGTTCAGTTCTTGTCCTCCAAAAGAGATGCTCTTGTACTAAACTCCAAGGAGACTCTTTACAGTGGTTAATACTGTTTGGAGGGAAAATGAAACCTCAGGACTTCCTCGCTTTCTGTCTGCGCTTTCAGTACACTTACCCAGCTGTGTGGTAACGGAAGGCAAGCCAGGCAGCAGCAGAATCTAGGGAGATGGACAAATGCCTGTCCTGGGAAAAGTCAGACCTACCTGAAGCAGTTCATGAAAAACCGGGCTTCTAGGAGCAAACCAGAGCAGCAGGTCCATCTTCCTGAAGCTGATGTGGGTCATCCACAGGCAGGACGCTTAAGAGCGCTGGTGAGGGGTTTCACCCCACTATCTCCAGCAACATGACCAAAGGTATGCAAGTGCTTGTAGATTTCAAGAGAAGCTTCGTATTCCTTGGGGAGGTAATTCAAACCAACTCAATAAAGACAAGATGATGACAGCTGACAACCCTGGCCACCCATGGTGGCCCAGGGAATGGTGACAATGCCAGGTTTTTGTTTCGTTTTCTCAATATTTTTCTGCTATGAGGGCACAGTGGGCAGATGGAAGCACATGACAACCATGGGTAATTTCAGCTGGGTGAATCTGTAAAACTAGTTCCTTGAGAATGGATAAGCTCGAAGAGCCAGATACATTCCATTACAAGAGGATATTCTGCTTTGCAGAATACCTAACAAAATATTCCTAAGTACAAATTTGAAACTTACTATGTTCCTTTCAAAATGTCTGATGTAGGCAGTCAAAGATCAAAAAGGAAATGTCGGTTTGAATGCTTCCTTATTTCTTCCAGTGAGTTTGACCAGATGGTAGGCAAGATAGATGACCAATGCCTTACAGAATCTCTGAGCATTTTTGAAAGGATTGTCAATAACCAGGTTTTCAGCAATGTCGCCATAATTCTTTTCTTAAATGAGACAGACTTGCTTGAGGAGAAAGTGCAAATGTTGAGCCCCAGAGATTATTTCTTAGAATTTGAAGAGGATTCTCACTGCTTAAGAGACATCTAAAAGCTCCTGGGGGAATGTTGCTATTAACAAATGCCAGGACCAGCAGCATAAGCTCTTATACCAGCACCTCACAGTACTATCAACATGGAAACACCCGCCTTATTTTCCGAGACGTGCCAGGTACTATTCCTCATGACAACTTTAAGCATCTTATTCTACAGTGATGCACAAAAAAAAAAAACTTGTTATTCTAGTATCTTCTCGTGTTTTTATTTTTTTTAATTTATTTATTTTATTTATTTTTGGCTGCATTGGGTCTTCGTTGCTGTGCATGGGCTTTCTCTAGCTGCGGCAATCGGGGGCTACTCTTCGTTGCGGTGCATGAGCTTCTCATGACAGCGGCTTCTCTTGCTGTGGAGCACAGGCTCTAGGTGCGTGGGCTTCAGTAGTTGTGGCATGCGGGCTCAGTAGTTGTGGCATGCGGGCTCAGTAGCTGTGGCTCACGGGCTCTAGAGCGCAGGTTCAGTAGTTGTGGCGCACAGGCTTAATTGCTCTGCGGCATGTGGGATCTTCCTGGACCAGGGCTCGAACCCGTGTCCCCTGCATTGGCAGACGGATTCTTAACCACTGCACCACCTTGTGAGGTGGTAACTCATTGTAGTTTTGAGTTGCATTTCTCTAGAATTAGAAAAATCTTGATTCTATGCTTAACTTCTTGGAAATCTTAGTCCCTCATCTGCAGACTTTGGTTTGTGGCTGAAACCTGCTGAATAACATAATCTGCAAAGTTCAGGTTTTGATCTGTTTCAGTATGGCTATGATTTCAGTTAAGTGGTAATCTCCTAGCAGACCTCAAACTAGGTAAACTTCAGGCTTTAAATTTTTCCACTTTTAAAACTGAATACTCTGTTGGTGCCAACTACTGGCATCCTTAAATACTGTAGGTATGAGGACAAGCAAAACAAGCAAGTTTAAGATCTTTCCTCTGCCTTACATCTGTTACATATCTTTATGGTGGCCTCCTACTTTGAAAAAGATATTGGAAAAAAAATTGATCTAAGGAATGACATTCTCTAAGTTTACACAGATCTAGCCTTCATGTTTTTTAAACTGCTTGTACACCCACCTCACCTTGTTTTTGAATTCTGTGGTTTTTGAAGACAACATTCTCAAGGTTTTAAAGTTTATACAAGGATTTCTGGTATGATGCTAATTAAGGGTTTGCAAGTGGTACCAAAGAGCCAAAGGTACATGAATGCCATATATAATATTTTGATCAAAAGGAAAGAGTGGAAAAGAATTTGCCTTTTTCATATTTAATTATTATATAATTAATGTACCATATGTAGAACATTCTGGCCATAACAGCAACTAAAAACTGCAAGCAACTTCATAATAGAATGGTCTAAATAAATATATACTTTCCATAAACATTTTTTAAAAATAAAAAAATCAGATGTCACTATATTTTAATAAAGCTAGTTTTCTTAGCATCATTAACTTCTACAGTGGAAGAGATGTAAGGTAATATGTGTTGACCTTGTAATTTTTTAAATGAGGAAACTAAAGTAGAAGACAGTGAACAGTTAAAAGTGGACATAAAATCCACTCTCTCTTTTCCAAGTCTGGGTTCCTCTCCAAGTTTTCTGGGAAAACTCATTCACAGTTTTCAAACATCTTTAGTCTGAATGCTTTTCTCAAAAGTAATCAAATGCATAGATTTGGTATAAAAACAGATCAAAGCAGAGGTGTTCAGGTAGAAGTTGTTGGGGAACCACAAATTCCAGTCTATACCCTCGCCCTCCCCAGTCATATTTCCAGGAACCCCTAAGATTTGGTGGAATACAGTTAGAAAACCATATGCTTTATACCATATCAACTCATAAAATAAATCTGAAAGATAGCCAAGTATTAAAATGTGAAAAAAAAGTTAAACATCAATACAAAAGACAAATTACAATTTAATATAACAATCTGAGAACTGTCCCAAGTTAGCTCATGATTATGCACCAAATGAATGAGGCTGAAAATGGGCACCCATAAGGGTTCAGGAAAGGAAGAGTCACAGTATGCTGGGTGTGGTCTGGAGTAATTTACCAAAGAGAGCACTGGGAGGTAGGAGGTAGACGGAGCCCTGGGTGAACAGCTGGAGTCTGTCAAGTGGAATAAACTGGAGCTTTGTTTTCCCTAGACACTTCAAGGATAAAGTTAATGGCAGGAGTTGAGGTCTGCTGGAATAAAGAGATAAAATGACCACATCTATCACTCCTGAAGTCAAGAAAACCTCCCTAACTGTACATGCACAGGAAGGCTCCTTGGAGGGTCAAAAAGGGAGGGGTCGTCACCCCATAACAGGTGGCGTCAACCTCCCATAGGCCTCTGCACTGGAATCCATCTTAAAAAAAGATGTGCATGCATACTGGGGAGGGCCCTAAGACAGGTCAGATGTGGGAAAAGAAGCAAGATAATTGGCCAGAGGAGAACAAAGACCCAGAAGAACTGCCCTTATATAAATGATTTAACTGCCTCTTTACCAGGTTCCTCCTCAATAAGGAAGACGCCCACACCCTTTCTCTCTGGGTGTGTATTCCTGCTTTGCTTCTGTCTAAAGAAACTGCTTCTCGGCGTGCCCTCCCACATGTTGTGTTGTGCTAATAATAATAAACTTTGTACCTGTTTTTACGGTTTTTGCCTCCTTAAGACATTCTTGTTTTTCAATGGGGGCAAAAGCCAGGGCAACTTTGCTTCTAGCCTCTAGCCCCTGGTGGACTAGCAGTTAGGATTCCTGGTTTTCATCCAGCCTTGCCAGGGTTCAATTCCTGGGCAGGGAACTAAGATCCTGCTTCAAGCCACCACTCACTGCTGTCTCCCCAAGATCAACTTCACTCTTAAGATATGTGTAGTATTTAAATAAGAGGAGAGTAGTAGTGAAAGAGGAAGAGGTAAGGGAAGTAGCATCAGCAATAGCACTGGAACAAGAAAGAACAATATAATTTCAGCAAAAGTAAGTAGACCAACTAAGCTCAAAGGATGGGCTGGGGAAGCTGAAAAAGGTGAAGTTAAACCCAGAAATATATGTTGAGCTAGACTATGTCAAGTTAATGAGTTCTGATTTTATCCTGCAGGCTACAGGGAATTACTGAAGGTTTCTGAATCAAGGTAGCAATATGATCAAAGTGTTTTAGGAATTTTATTGAAACAGTGGTGTAAAGATATTCTAGGAAAGAAAAAATTGGAGAAGAAAGATCAGTTAGGAGGCTATTTGCAGACATCCATGCATGATGACGATCAAAACCAGGTTAAAAGCTGAAAGGACAAATATATCAATCAGGAAGTAAGATTTGAAAGGACTTAGAAAGTTACCTGTCATTCCAGATATTAAAAAAATAGTCTAGATATTTATCAGAGACCTTGTAAAGAGGATGCATATCTCAGATGATAATTGAACTATATGACCTCTAAGGTTCCTCTCCAGTTCTGAAATTAAAATTCTATGTAATAGACTGAATATGTTGATAAGGGGTGGGCGTGGGTAGGAGCCCAACAAAAATTAAAAATTTAAAGCTTGGTGACTACATAAATGATGGATATCATTTCTAAGATGAGACATGTATTACTGACTATTCCAAAAAAGAAAGAAAAAGTAGGCCCGATTCCTTTTAAAACACTGAAATAATTTAAGCCAAAAAATTCAAGTAGCATATTATGGTACATAATCCTCTAGGGTCAAGTGCTTCTAATGATTTAATGATCCACATTTTCCCAGGCTATACATCAAGGAGATACCTCAGAAGAAAGTGAACTGGGTTGTTATCAGTGCTGATATAAAATAGAGCAAAATCATTTAACATTTGGTCCTTTCAACCAGCCACACAGGCACTCAACAGTAGGCAAATTACCCTGAGTTTGAATGAGAACAACATAGATACTTTATAGTTTGGACCTTTCATATTTATATTTTTTTCATTAGTTCGTTGGTCTCCTGAGGGCAGCATTATATTGCTTCATTTTCTTTGTAACTCTGCATAGCACTTAATCTACACATTCTATGCAAAAGAAGAGTGACTAATTCATGTTCAATTTTAGTTCACTATTATCTCTAGATCTTTTTTCACTTATTAAACTTATAGTGTGTCATTCTCATTTTCTACATTTATAGCTTATTATTATTATGAAGGGTACTTCCCGGAATATGCCCCCAATTAAATTTACTATCAAATTTTCTCATCTCTTTTTCAATTTATAAAAGTGCTTTGAATTCTACATTTAGCCTGAAGTATTCCCAGTGTGATCTACAAGTACCATCATACTTCTTATGCTGACAAGTTATAATCAGCAAATTTCATCGTCAGGTTCTTAATTCCTTTATCTAAATTGGATCATACAAATTTTATACATCAGTTATTTGTGAGAAATTATTTTCCATGTTTACAAAGACTTCAACAACAGTATCTCACTTTATATCCCAGAAACATGTAAAGGAAAAATTATTCCTGGGATTTGCCAGACACCTGGGATTGTGATACCAAGATCTTGCCCAACACTACTTAAGAAATGCCAGTTATCTCATCAGAAGGAAAACTGTCTACTAGGGGAATACAACAGTGAACTGATCCACTGAACAGAGTACTGAAGCTATGTTCTTGAAGACCTTTCAAGAAATAATAGATCAGGATAGACAATTATTTAGACATCATCTGTCATAATTTAAAAGACATATATCAAGGTTTCTGACATAATTCTAGCTCATTAAAACTTTCTGAAGAATAAAATCTGCAGAATACCAATAAATGGTAGAGTAATTCCACCTTCCTTTAGATTTCAGGAGCAAATGATAGCTGTGAAAACCCCTGAAGTTCTGTCCTTAATTATATTAATTATAAACAGCAACATCATTAACACATGTGAATTTAAATTTATCTATCGCTTGAAAGTCCTGGTTTAACACATTTACAAGTCAAGATACAGAATAAATTCTCTAAGTATTACAAGGCAATGCTGTTATAATGTGAGGATTGTACATAATGATGCCAATTTACTAGGTTGAAGAGGACATTACTGCAATTTAACCAGTCATTATAAACCATGGTCTCATTTTATGGTCTCAGCCGTGTTAATTTAGAAGTAATAAAATGTGTTTTTAGAATTTATGGCCTGGTTATCTCCACAATAAATATCAACACATTCAATTCCAAAAGGGCTTTGGCATGAGAAGTAATTATAATGTTTTATTTGTACCTTAATAGATTTTTTTAAAGTCTCAGTCTACATATGTTGCTTAAGCCTAGCTGACACTGAATTTAAATTTGCTAAAGAAATTATTAAATAGGAACATGGAGTTTCCAATGCAGACACAACCATTAAGTGACTGGTGATTATATTTGTGACAGTGGTATCAAGTCCTCCATTAATTCCTGGATGGTTTAATGTTTTAAGATCTGATAGATTCCTAGAAGCACATATGGGATAGGACATCAAAAATTAGGTGGAAAATAAAGCAGTGAAGAACAAAAGAAATGCACTTAGAATTCCTTTATAAATCCTTCAGTCCTTCTCAAGACAAAGAATCAAGTTCGAATTCTTTAGTATAGCATGCCTTCATGATCTGACCCCTCTTTGCATTTGCTCTCTCCTACCTTTTCAATCCCCAGTACACTCACCTACCAAACCATTTCCCCTACATTCACATGCATTTTTGCCCCATGACTCTCCTGGCAGCCTCCTGCTCATTCTTCCACCCAGCAAAAATGAACTCTTTAGCCTCTCCCTGAGAGTATAGCTATTTCCAGAAGGGCTCCCATAATGCCCCATACAGAAACCTGTCACCATACCTAATGCAACCGTGGTAACCATTTACTGTTTGCTTTCTCCTCTAGATGTTGAAATAAGCACTAATTTTGCTTCTCTGTATAATTACCAAGATATAGTTAGTACTTACTTTTTAAATGAATGAATGAATGATTTAATGAACTTATAAAATTAGAAATGTCAGTATGTCACACTTCCATATATAATGGGTTCAACATTTACTAAATAAATGAACAAATATTTACTTAGCACTAATGATATGCCAGACATTATACTAAGTGAAGAACAAAGAAGAATACAATAAAAACATGACTATGAAGACTCTTACATTTATCAGATGAGATAAAAATTTATCATCCTACTATATGTAAATGGTATAAGAAGCATTACTTGATGTCTGAAAAAAAGATCTGGTGTCCTCAGGTCAGTGTCTTTAATGCCTACCTTCTGCCCCATCAAGTCTGCAGGCATCTTCTAAGAACAGTCCAGTCTTCTCTGGTTTAGTGATTTTTTTTTTTTTAAGGTACCATCTCTCTCCTCAATTTTAAACCATTTGTTCTGTTCTGATTGGAGCCTCCAGTTTGCACCATCCCTCAAAGCCTAACCATTTGGAGTTGACGAGTCATTGTCTGATTTTGGCTTCTTCCCAGGATGCTGTATTGTAAAACACATCCCTTGGCTCCAGCTTCTGTGGCCTCCCCATAAGCAATGGCCACCTGACCTCAGACTGCAATTCCAAGGAATTCATCTAACATCTCTGCCTCTACTTGACTGGGAAGGGGGCTGGGGGGGACTCATCAAGCCAGAATAAAGAGGAAGGATTAACTCATTCTGACTAGGATGAAAAGTGAAGACTATACAGGGGCAACAACATTTAAATTGGCCCTTACCTGTTGAGGCAGGTGGAAAAAATAAGAGGCAGAAGGTAGAGGTGCCTTCCTGCTTGAGCAATGGTATAAAACCTAAAACTGAAAGGCCTCTTCAGGTAAAGTCAAGCAGACTTGCCTGCATTGGTCACACTCAATCACATATCCAGTAAATGTGGAAACATTAAAATGTTGTAAAAACCTTAGGAGTGCCAGATTAAGGTCTATAAGAAATTCAAGGAAAATTCCATCTTTTAGAGATAAAAGATGAAATACATTTGGGAAAGAGAATGCATTACAAGTGAAAACACCGGAAGAAAAAAGGAGCAGCAGAACTTTATGAAATTGGCCTCATGCAATCTCAAGGCTATATGAGTTGTCAATGTACCTTAGTCAAATAAATTTCCTTCTTCCAATTCAGTTTTCTTGTCTACAAAATGAGTGACTTTCTTTCTAAATTCTAGTTTAAAAATTAGCTACTATATTGAATTTGGTAGGCATTTTCTATGTGTTTATCCAAATGTCTGTTCAGTATAGTACCTTTTTTATTTAAATTCTTGTCAATGTTGAGCATTTGACATTTTATTATGTTTCACTGATTAAAGCAAATCATAAATATGCTATTTGTGTTTTTAACATATCATTTTAGTAAGAACTTTAAGTACAGGAGAAATTCTAATGGCAAGAAATTAAAGTAGGATTCAATTTCCAAATACAACGCAACTTGAAAGTATTTCAATTCACCACAATGGACAGGTATGAATTGTATACTGAGTACCAAACTAAGGAAAATTGGATTTCCATTTTTCCTTCAGTTTTTCCAATTACATTTTCTCATCATTTTATGCAAAATATTACATTTTCTTTCATCCAAATAATTGTAACTATCTCATATGACTGTCTGCCTATGTATGTGCACAGCCAACATCAAGAAAGTAAAATGAAAGAAATCAGTTAAGTGTGTCAGCATTTCACCTTTTGGGTCTTTGGATATCAAGATACATCTTCAATATGCAGATTTAGCTTTGCTGAAAATAAAAGTGAAGAATCACTTTGGTTGGCAACCTTATAAAAATTTCCATTTTTCTCCTAATGAATGAAATTATTCTTCATGGAAAAGAATGTTTTCCCGAGAATTATACATTTGGACCTGAATACAGAAAAGATAGCTCTTCATTTACCTTCTTCTTTTTTCCTTACAACATGGGAAAGGTCTTTTAAAGGGAGGAAACAGAAGGCACAACCTGTATTAGATTATCAGGAATTAACTGTGACGATTTCTTTAATGAAACACTTTGAAAGCTGGTGGCAAGCATTTACTGGGTTGGTTTGAAGACCACACTCACATAATAGGCCCCCAATAAATGCTGTTTCAATAAATGTCTAATAGATTTCTCCTACTCAATTCCTCTGCATGATCTTGTACTGTTGGCCACAAACTTCCTGATATGTTCTTCTCATGGCGCATCATGTGCCTGGTTCTCTGCCTGCCTCTCTGGATTCTACTCATTTTGTCTTCTTGGGCTCTATTTATGGAACAAATGTCAACAACCCTTAGGGCTCAACTGAGCCCTAGTCTTCTCTTTATATTTTTCCTGGAAAATCTCCCTAACTATGGCTTCAACAGCCATTTATGCTTTGATAAACTTAAACCCTATTATCCTCAGCATGGATCTCTCCCCTGAGTTCTATATCCCTATCTCCAACAACCTACTGGATATTTCTTCTTGATGGCCTTCAGGTACTTCACATGAAACAAACTCCTAGTTGAACTCATTGTGTTTTAGAAAAAATATTTGTCTCTCTTCACACGTGATTCCATTAACTGCCCAAAAAGAAACCTGAGAATGGTCCTGCACTCGGCCTTTCCCTCACTAATTACATCAATCAAGCACCAAGTCCCATGGATTCTACCTCCTTAATATTGCTTACATTAGTCCATGATTTTACAATGTACTAACAATATCTTAAATTGGGCCATCATTATCTCTTATTGGATCAGCTTTCTAAGTCCTCTCCCTGCCTCCAGACATGCCCCCACCACGAGACCACCATGATCTTGCTCTGAACTCTGTCTTTAAGATGTAAATCTGATCAGGTTATTTCCCCACTTAAACCCTTGTTCTCACCCACTGCCCACAAGATAAAGGTTTACATTTTAGTATGATCTGCCAGGTCCTTTATGATCACTATAAGCCCCTGCCTACATGGAGTTTACTATTTTAGTGGGAGAAGCGGAAGATAAAAAAATAAGAAAATAAAATAGTGCTTGATTAAAACAGCTCAACTGAAATAAATACCTGAAGAGATGTCAAGACTTACAAACTATTAGCTGTTAACATCACTAGCATGATGATTGAACTCCAGAGCAAAAGAGAAAAAAAAAATTAGGATATGTTCTAAGGAACAGAGAAGTATCGAGAGGCCATTCTTTCTACTCTTTGTCCCATATATTAAATTAAATTTAAGCATACTTGTGAAAAAAGTGTGAACTCACCATTTAAAAAAAAACTTTAATATGCAATACAAAGGTGTTATAAATTACACTAATGTGACAGGGTATGAATCAATTTCACTTTTTTTTTTTTTTTTCCGGTACGCAGGCCTCTCACTGTTGTGGCCTCTCCCGCTGTGGAGCACAGGCTCCGGACGCTCAGGCTCAGCGGCCATGGCTTATGGGCCCAGCCTCTCCGCGGCATGTGGGATCTTCCCGGACCAGGGCACGAACCCGTGTCCCCTGCATCGGCAGGCGGACCCTCAACCACTGCACCACCAGGGAAGCCCCAGTTTCACTTTTGTCCCACAAAAATCAATGCAAATGTGTATAGTCTGCAGAGTAGGATTTCTAAAATAAACTAAGAATGTGTAAACTCCTTCATTTAAAAAGAAAATTCAATCGTCTTCACCTCTCTCAGCTTAAAATATTCTGTCTCCCTCCTTAAGGAACCCCTGTTAAAACGTGTCAGCGAGCAGTGACTTTTGTTAGTTCACCTTTTGTCTCCAAAAAGTTATCTTCCACTAACATGTATGTTACATTATGGAATATCTAGTTGCACAGAGTAAAGACCTGAGTTTGCCGTTGGCATTTATCTAAACAAACAGCTGAATCTTCAAAATTACATAATAAAAACTCTGAAATGAAATTTAATAGGATATTTTTTACAACATCAGCTCAAAATGCATTTTTTATCACCTCCCTGTAACAGGGTAGCTGCATTCCTATTTCGAGTGATGGTGAAAGTGGGCAACATATACATAAATCTACACGTGGCAGAGCCAAAATGGGCTGGAAGGAAAAGAATGCTTCTTACACCATCCCCACAGGTGCACTCTCCTCAGACCTGCTCCAGGAATGCCTCCTGGAGATGGCCTCCATTATTATGATGGGAAAGAGCACCACGTGCTCTATGTCAACAAAGGCTGGCACGTGGGAGCAGAAACATACCATTCAATCTTGCCTTCAATTGCATCTGATATGATGACTCTGAATGACCAGTGTATAATTTAGCAAACCATGCTGTTTCCAAATTAATGAAAGGTAAATAAATGTTGCACCAGTATACTTGGTGAGTGTGACAGAGCATAATTATGAGTTGGTTTAAAGAACAACATGTGATTCAAAGGCCTGTCCACCTTTAGAACAGGATTTTAAAATGAAATTCATAAATTATATGTGGAAATAACTATTTGCATAATTAGTTCCAAATGTTATATGCCTATTTTCCTCATAGAGTAAAATAAGACTATTTTGACCAAATAAGGACCCCATTCCATCCTTACTCCTGCATTTATAAACCACCACCCACTGGAAAACAGCAATGATGTTGAGAGAAAGGGATGCAATTTGAGCTGTGTAATTACACCTTTCACTACATAATGAATTTGAAACAAAACCAATTAATTGTAGTGTATGGTCTTGATGGTTACATATACAACTATTTTTAAAATCTATTTTTGCTATAAAGAGACAAAGGATATGTTATTACCTAGAGACTGATGGGAGGGGGGTTCAATCCAGACCAAACAACTCTGAATCCCATCATAAATTATATGAGAATAATTAATACATTTTTCATACAAATACATGTACACACACTAAATGACAAATAAATGACATACACTCAGAAGAGAAAACAACATTGAAAGAAGGAAAGAATATACAGATCCTATTATTAGATGAGATTTTTTCCCAAATGTATAACAAAACAATGTCTGCAAAATATGATGAATCACATACCTGATCATATCAGCTGGATTTGCACTTCACCCATCACATTCAATGTACTATACCATGAATAAACACATTCCTGGCATGTGAGTGCATATGTTGTTTGCATATTTTTATTACTCATATTCATATCTTAGAAAACAGCAATGTCTTAGAAAGTAAGTTCATTAGTATTCTTGTTCTCCCTTTCTCTCTCTGTCACACACTGATACATCACAATTTTAGTATCAAACAAGGACTCTGGCTTTTTAACATCTAACTCCAATTTATCTACATTTATTCTTTCAGATTAATAAAAAGAAAGTGATATAATGCTGCTTGTTTCACATACGCATAACTGCATGAGTACACCTAAACAAAATATGGATATATTATATGTATATAATATACCCAAAGCTTCTCTTTTCATGCTACACAGGTTTCCAAAAGGAAACCCATAAATGTTAAGTTTAAAATAACTTTATAATCCAATCAGCAACAAATAATATTCAAATTATAGACCTGAATTGCTGAATAATATTTTATTTCTTCTAGAATTTCTACAATCACAGCCATCAATTTCTCTTCAGAGTTGTAGTCTCCATCTAGACACTTTTCCTCTGTCTCTATTCAGAGAAATTAAGGGCTGCAAAGTCCTATCAAGTTTTCAGCCAGGGAGACTAAAGGTATCAACTTTCAGCCAAGGTGACTAAGAACAGAAACTAGCAAATGATTCTGCCTAATTATATTATTAAAAAACACAAACTTTAAATTGGCAGTCATAAGTTTTACGTTATATAATATTAAAAGGTAGTATTATTTCAAAACTTACTACAAAGTTGCTGCAATCAAAACAATACGGCATTGACATAAAGATAGACATACTGATAAATTGATTAGAATTGAGAGTTGAGAAATAAGCCTTACATTTATGGTCAATTAACTTCTGAAGACAAAAAGTACTGAAACAATTGGATATCCACATGCAAAAGAATGCAGGTAGACTCCTATCTCACACCATATACAAAAATTAACTAAAAATAGATCAAAGATGTAAATATAAAAATTAAAACTATGAAACTCTTTAGAAGGAAACAGAGCTGTGAATCTTTGTGATTTTGGATTAGGCAATTATTTTTTGGAAACAACACCAAAAGGGCAAGCAACCCCTCCCAAAAAAGAGATAAATTTGGCCTCATCAGTATTAAAAACATTTGTGCTTCAAAAGACACCATCAAAAAGTGAAAAGACAGGGGGATCAATCAAGATGGTAGAGTAGGAAGGAGTGAACTTGCCTCCGCCAACAAACACATCAAAAATACATCTACATATGGAACAATTCTCATTGAAACTTGAAACTGTAAGAAAGACTCCTGTACAAACAAGGCTGTAAGGAAGAGCTACACACAATCGGGTAGGAAGGGAAGAGAAGCGATCAGATCAGGACCTGTGCCCCTGGGAGGGGACTCAGAGGGAAGGGGTGAAGATCTGCCATGGGGAGTGAGCTTTTCAAACCATGTCTCAGGCAGCCCAGTCCTGGAATCTGACACAGGGAAAACAAGCCCACTTGGCTGGTTGGAGAGCCAGTGGAACTCACAGAAGGGCCGTGGGAATCCTGGACTCCACTTGCGAGGAGCATGTGAGCGCTGGCTTACTCCCAAGGCGGGGCAGAGGGCTGACTGAGGACTGCTCCAGTGGCTGCCCAGTTTCCTGTAGCCACCCCAGTACGTGCCCCAGCCTGAACCAACGCTCTGCACTGGAGCACTGGAATGCTCCAGCCACACTTACTTCACTTCACAGCTCCGCACTGGAGCGAGGACTGCCAGGACCTGGGAGAGAGCTCACTAAGGGGATACAGAGACAACTCGGACCCTGGGTGGCATCTGATGGGACCATGGCATGGTGGGGGCTGCCACTGCTGATGCTTACACAGGCAGCACATCAGGGGTGGTCCCAATCTGTGACAGCAGCCAGACTGCCACAGCCTGTGTCCTGATACATGCCGAGAGCCCATGTAGCCCACGTGGGCCCCACCTGCCCTGCCTCATGGCTCCACAACTGAGCATGGTTGGCAGAGGCTACAGGGAGTGATTGGTTGTGAGGGGCAAAGGAGACTCAGATGCAGCAGGGGTGGTACACTGGAGACAGCCCAGACCTCTGTCTGCAGCTGGCACACTACGGCTCGAAACCTGCATGGGCCCCTCCTGCTCCATGACTGCCCCCCTCTGGGGAGAGGGTGCCTGTGCTGACATAGAGGAGAGCACATGCTTAAAGGAAACCTCTAGCTCAAACCTGAGCCATAAGACTTCTGTTCCAGGGCTTCCCTGGTGGCGCACTGGTTGAGAGTCCGCCTGCCGATGCAGGGGACACAGGTTTGTGCCCCGGTCCAGGAGGATCCCACATGCCGCGGAGCGGCTGGGCCCGTGAGCCATGGCCGCTGAGCCTGCGCGTCCCGAGCCTGTGCTCCGCAACGGGAGAGGTCACAACAGTGAGAGGTCCGCGTATCGCAAAAAAAAAAAAAAAAAAAAAAAAAAAGACTTCTGTTCCATCAACTTGGGATGTGACCCTGCTCCCGATAGGGCAGTAACAGCCACTGAGCAGAGGGGAAGCCCCACCCCATACAGGGCTCCAGCCCTAGCCCCTCCATCTCCAGCCCCACCAAGGTGATAGCTGACAGTATACCCTGAGGAAGGACATGATTTCTGTTCACATCAAATCCAGCTTTTCCACCAAAGGCACTGGGCTCATGCAGACTGTTTACGAACACTTCCACATAAAGACACCTCTTTAACACTGTTATAGGTAACTGCTCCACCAAAATTCACAGAGACAGAAAAAGTTAAGTAAAATGAAAAGACAGAACGACTCTCAACCGAAACAGCAAGAGAAAACCCCTGAAAATTTAAATGATGAACAGAAATAAGCAACTTACCAGATAAAGAATTCAAAGTGTTAGTATTAAGGATGCTAACTGAATTAGGGAAAAGAATAGATGAACACAGTGACAATTCTAACAAGGGACTAGAATATATTTTAAAAAACAGAACTCAAGAACACAATAATTGAAATGAAAAACACTGTACAAGGAATGAATAGCAGACTAAGTGATAGAGAAGAACACATAAGTGATCTGGAAGATAGAATAATGGAAGTTACTCAATAAGATCATCAAAAAGAAAAACATGAAAAAAAGTGAGAACAGTTTAGGAGATTTCTGGGATAACAAGCATACCAACATTCACATTATAGGGGTCTCAGAAAAAGAGAGAGAGAAGGGGGTTGAAAATGTATTTGATGAAATCATAGCTGAAGACTTCCCAAATCTGAAGAAGGAAACACATATCTAGGTACATAAAGCACAGAAGTTCCCAAACAAGATGAACCCAAGCTGATTCACACCAAGACATATCACAATTAAAATGGCAAAAGTTGAAGAGAGAATTCTAAAGGCAGAAAGAAAAAGCAGAGTCATATACAAGGGAACCCCCATAAGGCTATCTGCTGATTTCTCTGCAGAAACTTTGCAGGCTAGAAGGGAGTAGCATGATATATTCAAAGTACTGAAAAGGAAAAACCTGCAACCTAGGATACTCTATCCAGCAAGGTTATCATTCAGAATTGAAGGAGAGATAAAGAACTTCTCAGACAAGCAAAAATGAAGAGAGTTCAATACTAAACCTACCCTAAAAGAAATGTTAAAGGATCTTCTCTAAGTGAAAAGCCTATAACAAGAAGTATCTATAGGAAAGGAAAAATCCCACTAGGAAAGGCAAATATATAGTAAGGGCTAAGGATGAAGCACTTAAATAAGCTAGTACAAAGATTAAAAGTTAAAAGAAATCGTCTACAATAAACAGTGAAGGGAGAAACACAGAGATGTAAAATATGACATCAAAAACACAAAATGTGGGTGAGGAAAGTAAAAAAGGTAGATATTTTAGAGTATGTTTGAATTAAATGACTACCAGTTTAAAGCAAGTAGATATAGTTATAGTCAACATATATAAACCTCATGGTAACCGCAAATTAAGAACCTACAGTAGACACCCAAAAACTAGAGAGAAAGGAACAAATGTATACCACTAAAAAAAATCATCAAAGCACAAAGGAAGAGACTAAAAGATGAAGAAAAAACAGAGAACTACAAAAACAACCAGAAAACAAGAAACAAAATGGAAGTAAGTACAAACATATCAGTAATCACTTTAAATGTCAATGGACTAAATGTTCTAATCAAAAGAGCATTTATGGTGGCTGACTGGATAAAAAAAAAAGACCCATTTATATGCTACTTACAAGAGACTCACTTCAGAGCTAAATACACACACAAATTGAAAGTGAGGGGATGGAAAAATATATCTCATGCAAACAGAAATGACAAGAAATTGTAGGTAGCAACAGTCATGTCAGACAAAATAGACCTTCCCTTCTTTGTGGAATAAAGAACGGACAAAGGATTTGAATAGAACTGACTCAAAGAAGAGATATAATAGCTAATAAGTACAGGAAAAGATGCTTGACATCATTATTGAGTAGGGAAATGCAAATGAAAACCAAGATGAGATACCTCTTCACACCCACTAGGATAGCTATAATCACAAAGATGGAAAGTAAAGTGTCAGCAAGGATGTGGAGAAATTGTAACCTTCATACACTGGTGGAGGGAATGTAAAATAGTACACTTGCTTTAGAAAATAGTTTGGAAGCTGCTCAAAATGTTAAACACAGAATTACCATACGACCAAAATTCCACTCCTAAGTATATACCCAAGAGAAACAAAAGCATATCTTCACACACACACACACACAAACTTGTACTCTAATGTTCATTGTAGCATTATTCATAATAACCCCAAAATTGAAACGACCCAACTGTCCATCAACTAAAAAATGGATAAATAAAATGTGGTCTACCTATATAGTGGAATACTATTCATCCATAAATATAAATGAAGTGCAGATAAATGCTATAACATGGATAAGCCTGGAAAACATTATGGTAAGGAAAAGAAGCCAGACACAAAAGGTCACATATTGTATGACTCCATTTACACAAAATGTCTGGAATAGACAAATCTGTAGAAACACTGTGTAGATAGTGGGGCTGAATAGAGGGGGAGATGGACGGTGATTGTTAATGAGTATGAGGTCTCTTTTAGGGGTTAGAAAAATGTTCTGGAATTAGATAGTGGTGATGGTTCTATAACTTTGCAAATATTCTAAAAATTGTTCTACAGTACACCTTAAAGGGCAAATTTTATGGTATGTTATTTATATCTCAAAAAATGAGAAAAAGCAATATTAAAATGATAAAATTGGGGAAAAGATACAAGGAGGTGAAATCTGGGATCCTTCTTCTCCATGAATGTCCAGCCCTGAGATTGAATAAATAGCTCATCGTGAGCATTTCCTTCTGGTTAAGGCACTTCTGGGATATAGTCACAACTCAGCTTCTGTCTGTGGCTCTTAAGATCATTTTCTGCTTAACTATTCTTTTTCTACCATACTCACACTTTATTGTCTGGAATTGAGAGGCTCAAGAGATATGTCTTTTCTAGGAAAAGGCATTTCTTTTGCCTTTCCAATATCCATCCTCTTTTTCTCCTTAATAGCAAGAGTATAAAGAGACAAAGTCACAGCATTATCCATCCAACCACCCACACTTGCCACATTCTCCAATTGTTTTTTCCTACCCGTAGAAGCCAGCAACCTGAATTAAAGCCAATTTCAATGACATTTTTACAGTTACGCAACACTCAGATTCTTCCAAGCCTATTTCTATATTTTAAAAGTGTGTGAACATTTTCACCCTGAACATTCACAGACAGGGCCTCTCCTCTTTCTTTTCCATAAACACCAACCTGCTGATAGAGCTGCTGCAATCAACCTCTCCTGGTCTCAGAAGACAGGCTTTTACCTTGTATTCTGTCTTCTTCCATCTCCATTTCTCTGAAATTCTAACCTCAGAGGTTGCTAATGATCTCCTAATTGCCAAAACTGGTAGATTTTCTCAAGTTCTGATACAAATTTACTTCTCTGAAGCAATTATTGCTGTTTAAAAAACCACTTTCTCCAAGTTGTCATTTTCTCTTTCAGGTAAGTGAAAAAAATCTCTAGCTGATCTTTCTTCACTGTTTTGTCACTATGGCACAAAGATTTTTTTTGGAGTCCTATGTCAAGTGCTGGCATCATCAAAACATATACACCACACATTCACTCGTTATTGATCACAGGAAAACGAAATTCTCTCAGTCCTAGTCTTTTTTTTTTTTTCTGTAAATTGGGGATCTCCCAGGGTTTTTGTAAGGATGATGTTAGAAACTGTATGTAAATTTCTTAGCAGCAGCCTGCTACATAAATGGTAGCTTTATAATGGTAAGTAGTATTTACATTTTCATTACCATCATAATCACTATTATTATACATAAGAATCAGCTTTAAACTCTTAATCCCCAGTTCTGTGCTGTCCTCTCTTCCAGGCAACCCTGGAACCCTCTTCTGGACAGAGATCCTGGATGTCCTCCTAGCTCCTCCCACTCTCTCCCTCTGTCCAAAGCACAATTAATATCTCTGTCAACAACCATTAAACATCACTGCTTCACAAATGATATCACCAGCCTCCCAGCATCAGGATTGAAAGCCTGATGTCAGTTTTGATTCTTTCCTACCACTAGGAAAGAACTTGTTCACAAGTTTACTCAACGATATCTCTGTAACATTTTCTGAGTACATGCCCTGTGCTCCATTTCCACAGGAAAATGAGGCCAGGCCCTCATTATATCTCATTTATAAGTGGTTCCCAGACCTGGCAAGTTATCACAATCAAGTCCAGATCCTTGGCACCCCACACCTACCAAATCATAATCTCCAAAGAGTAAAGCTTAGAAGTCAATCAGGTTGAAAAATTTCCAGGTGATTAGCATAAATTATCAGATGTAGAAGTTAGTGGTATACACTGGGGAAACAACCTCTGACCATGTAACTCTGGTATCAGTTCTTTTCAATGTTTCTTCTTACCTAATGATGTCAGCTCTTATTTTCCCCAAATTTCAGCTTCCCAAAGTACTAGGCTAAAACATGCTCTATCTCTCCACTACCTATAAAGTTGCATCTTGATTATTCAACATTCATTCATCAACATCTGTTTTAGCACCTCCAATAATAGATGCCGAGTATATGAAAACCAAAGATTAAAGATTTGATGAACTAACAATCTAAAGATAGCAAGACAGAGGCAGAAGGATAGGGGTGTAAGGACAAAAAAGGAGAGAGAGTGAGAAAGAGAGAGAAAGCATATAGGCATCTATTCAATACCCATAACATGCTAAACAAAGAACCTACAGTTGCAACTAATTTTCTCCTTAGCTTGGCATTCAAAGACTTCACTGTCAGGCTTCAACCTTATTTACCACCATTACCCAAGCTCCAATCAAAATGAAGAGTTCCCACAGTTTCCACAAAAACTGCATATAAATTTTGCCTTACAGTTTGTTCTTCGGCTAGAACATCTCCCTACACTAATCTATTTCATCTTTCATGTCCTAGCTAAGCCCTTGTTAATTCCCCAAACAGGAAATTAGTTCTTACTGTTATTCCAAGCTTCTAAAGCTCTATGTGGTACTGAGTACCTTCTACACTATATAATAGATATTTTATATTTATTATCTTTCCTATTACAACAAAAGGCCCTTTAGGGCAGGACTCATAATGGGTCTTTCATTAAACCCTCACAGCACCTACTGTAAACCATAAATACATGTTTAATGAATGAACATAGATATATACATAACTAACACTTTCATAAAATCTGAATTCTGTTATCTATTAGGAGATTTATTAGAAGAAGAAACGTTCACTAAAATGACATTATCAATATAAAATGATAGTTGATTAAGTTACAGTTAATAATGGGATATGGGTATAATCATTTTTTCATCATTAGATGGCTGGATCAATCAGCATAGTAGTGCCATGTTTAGCAGTGAGTTAGTAACAATTATGTGCATGTTTAATTGCAAACTAAGCTTTGCGTAAGAAACTACCTACACACACCAAGAATATTATTTAAATTTCTTGAGAAAAACCTATACAGAACTAGAATATGCTAATAACTATATTCTGGTCTGAAATGTAAGACTGTCTCTGTATGAATGTTTATATGTGTGTATATCTAGATATGTGTAAACACTCTGGAGCTTCTGTGCAATGTTGTCAATTGAGCTTCATACTTAAAAACAAAGCAAAACAAAATCAAGCCCAAGCCTCACCAGGAACATCCTATGCACAGCTAAACAGGTAATTCTACTGAACCAAAAGTTCTCACTTAATTAGGTTTACACTGCAGTAGTACGCTTACAAAATAAGAGGTTTTAAAGCCGTTTGAGGAGCCGACCCTGTGTAGACACAAGTGCAGAGCAGCCAGTTAATCTGCACATATGAACACAGGGTTTAAAGAAATAAATTACAGGATGGATTTTATAGTCACATGACTTCATATGGAATATGCCACCACAAGCAGAGCCATCATTTTGAAAGCAAAAAACAGCCAGAGCTAAAGAGCCTAACACAATCCTCCAAGGGCTTAATAAGTTCTGTAAGAGTCTTTCATACCCAGGGAATAAAAAGTTCAAATTTTAGGTAATAAAATGTATATGAGACCATTAGAAAGGCAATGAGTTTAAAACTAAACAGGCAAATTGTAAACATAGGTCATTTTTTTAAACTAAGGAGACCTAAAAAGTGAATTACATTTAATTTTCAAATGTGCATTGCTACTAGCTACTCTAAGACCTCTCTCCTGGATATTGACTTAAATTCCAACATTGAAAGCTCACCCAACACATTCTGTCTCCAGTTTCTGAAACAAAGGGCTTCTCACTGACAATCACCAAGGACAATACATGCCAAGAAAATAAATGCATTACATCAAAATTAAGAGGGATACCTGAGGCCCTGAACTCTCCCGACAGGCAAAAGTTTTAGGTTATGAAGAAAAGTAATCTCAAGGATAACTAAGTCATCATTTAAATTCATTTCTAGGGTTACTATAAGCATAATAAACATAAGTTGCAAGGAAAAATTAATTTAAATTTCAGCAGCACCAGCTATTTAGATCAGATATGAGAAAGAGTTTCCTGACTATGACTGCTGTTAGGTTCTGGAATACTCTGCCAAAGAGGCTTTAGAGTTTCCCTCTCTGAAGACCTTTAAGAAGCAGACTGCATCTATGTAAGAAGACTCAACCCAGAAGATAAAGATAGGTAATGTCAGTGACTCACAGAGGTCCTTCTAATTTTATATTCTAAAAAACTAGGTAAGCCAAGAAAACTTTTTTTAATTCCTCCAATAAAAACTAACATTTCCAAACACCTGCTTTTATCATTTAATAATAAAACCAATCTATTTTATAATACACACATACACACATATATATAATACCATTTCCAGATTTAAAAAACTGGAATCATGTAACTCAAATAGAGGCTACATACTTGGGGGGCCGGGTCAGTATTTAAATCTACACTTGTCTGGCTTGAAATCCCATTTCATTGCACTATTCTACATAGAAGAAAACAAGGGATGTTAACACTTGGCTACTTTTGCATTGGAGAATAGCTAGGGTATCAAGGGTTGCATTTCAGGCAGGCAGGTTTGAGCATCACAGAGTTTCAGAACACATACTCATCACACATCATTCGAGTGCCCAGTTTATACACAGCAATGTAACTAGGAATATATCAGGGCACTGGTTTTATTTCATGCACTACAAGAAGCCATCATTATCATGTATGTTTGAAGATGCTCTAGACCAAAAGTCAGCCATGCCTCTCCTACTTTTCAGATGCATGGTGAACCAAGAATAAAAGGGCTAGTCGGGTCAGTACACACAATGGTGCATTCTGCCAGGGAGGTCCAGGTTACCACCACAAATCTTCTGCAAACTAGATAGAATTACATGGAAGAGTATCTCTAATCCTCAGTCATGGGCTCAGCTGTAACCCTGCCAAGTTTCTAAGCAAATGGTAGTGGCAGATCACATTAAATGACAGAATTGGGACAGCTCAATACAATCTATAGTCTTAGTGCATTCAGGATGCTATAACAAGATATCACAGACTGGGTAGCTTATAAACAAGAGGAATTTATTTCTCACAGTTCTGGAGGCTGGAAGTCCAAGATCAGGGTCCCAGCATGGTCAGGTTCTGGTGAAGGCCCTCTTCTGGGTCACAGGCCGCTGACTTCCTTCTGTGTCCTCACACAATAGAAGGTACAAGCCGGCTCTCTGTCCTTTATAAGGACGTTAATCTCATTCATGAGGGCTCTGCACTCACGACCTAATCATCTCCCAAAGGCTCACCTTCTAATACTATCACATTGAGCATTAGGATTTCAACATATGAATTTTAGGGGGACAGAAACATTCAGACCATAGCACCTCTATTATTATTAGAAAATTAACTCATAGCACTTGTTCCATTAATGATGAGTCAGAAGAGTATTCTTTTATATAAAGGATAATGCACTACTTAATCAGAAAAATAAGGCAATGGTAAATAAACCTACAAGGAAGGACTATAGCCTTATTCTCTTTGAAACTTGAGGTTAATGTGTCTCGACAATAATTGGATTGAAAAAAAAGAGACCTTTACAAAAATTGTAATGGACCAATTTATAGAACCAGAAAGTTGTCAGAACAGGTGAATTTCTTAAGTTTCAATGAGAAATTAAATCCTCACAACTGCCAATGAAAATATTTACATTTTTCACATTTGTTTACTTATTGAGCTCAGTCTTTGAAAGGAACTTCATGAAGTCTTTCTTTAGTCAATGTCAGTGGAAAACACAGTGAGCTGTGTTTGAAGAATAAGCATTTATCTTATCTTCTAAGTAACTGTTATATTAGTCGACCTTGGCAAAGCCTAATGTAAAAAATACTCTTGCCAAGTGGAAACGACACATAACCAACAATGAGAGCCAATGCTCTAGTCAGAATTCTGTCCATGATAGAGGGCATGGTATCTGTTTCTTACACAAAAAGAAACACTTCTGAAGGTATGAAAATAAAGTTATATATTCAGACACAATTCAAGTAAAATAGAGCAGTTGAAATGTTAAAACAAAACAAGGAACTTCTTAAATGAGATGGCTGATCACCTTTTCTAAATTAGTGATAAACCCATATTAATTACTGAAACATATAACATGAATGGGGGATCTGAAGTAAAACTCTCTTTCATGGCTTAGTGTGAAGCCAACTTCACACTCACCTCTCCTTCCCAGCACTGAACACCTCCACATTCAGGGGCACACATGGCGCACGGCATGGGGGCAGGGGCAGAGGGCAGGCTGCTGGCTGTTTTCTCAGCCGCTCTATACTCCACTGTATCCCTTAAACAACAGTTTTCACATTTTGCTCTTGAAAAGGCAAAAGTAAATTTGCCAAAAAAGAAGAGATAGGAACAATTTTTGGTTTTTGTGTGTTTGTTTGTTGTCACCTACATAGATTAAAGCACTGTGTTGCTTTGCAGTTCCATTTGCATACAAAATATAACCCACAAAGGAATGGGCTCTAAGGCAACAAAAGCACTACACCCAACTATTAACCAGCTGAGTGGCATGGGGCCTCAGCCGCTGCAGGGCGCTTTTGGGTTTCATCTTTAAAATGAGGAAAGGCAATTACAGTTGACCCATGAACAATGCAGAGACTGGGGGAGCTGAATACCTCCCCCATCCAAGTAAAAAATCCCTGTATAACTTTACAGTTGGCCCTCTGTATCTATCGTTCCATATCTGAGGATTCAACCAACCATCCATCTTGTAGTACTGCAGAATATATTTACTGTAAAAAATCCACATGTAAGTGGACCCATGCAGTTCGAACCCATGTTGTTCAAGGGCCAACTGTATATGATTTCGAAATGATCTTTAAAACACGCTGATACCAAAAATCAATAAATAGGTTTAATATCCATTTTGCTCTCTGGATTTTGTTTCATGCCTCTTTGGGGTAGGACAAGGCAAAGCCACAAAGAAAGAAAAGAAGAAGGAAACCAGGACCATGGAAGTATCACCATTTTCCTGTTATGAAATAAGAACAATAATTCCCATTTTTGTGGGGCTGTTTTGAGAAGAGGATTCATTTAGATAAATAGAATGTCTAGTGCAATCTGATGCTTTGCATGAGGTAAGTCAAGTCTCCTTTCCTATTTTTATTTTTCAAGAGGCATTCATATAGGAACCTTGACAACTGAACAGGAGTTGGATCCAGAACCACTGGGCTATTTGATTCTGGTATATCAAAACTACCTCAGTAAGTCAATGTGTCAGTCCCACCAGAAGGCAAGATCTAGAATTATCCCTGGGCTGATCTCAGTGTTCTCTGAAACAAAGTGCACAAAACTATCTTCTAACAGTATGTAGCATATGTCCTCTCAAAATGTTAAGGATCTCCGTACATACTTTTTTTCTCCTAAACAATCTTAAAGGAGATACTTCCAGCAATTAATGCAAACTAATGCTGAGTGATTTTCCTCAGATGATGCTGCAATGTCATTTCACTTCAACATATAGGAAACTCTTAATACTGTTTCTAATATATATCCTCAGCCACTCAAACAAAATTTCATGTACCATCAGACATCAATGTTTATGAAGAGGGCCCAGCAGATGAGTGCCAAGCAATTCTCCATCCACCTTTGCTAAATGCAGCCAAAGCTTTATATCAACAGTATGTTACAATAAGAATTTTTTTTTTAAAAAAATCCCCTTCAAAAAAAAAAATACAGTATGTCACATTGAAGAATCAGACAGCAGATCAAGTATAACCATTCAACAACCAAAATCTATTTGAAGAATTTATATTGACACATAGTATAAAATACTAAAAGACACAACTATAAGAACAAGTTGAAAATTGCTCTCACTTCCTAAAGTAATAATAATTCTTACTTATCTAAACGTCCCTCATTGACTTGAATCACACATCCAATGTACTCTATTTCTCCACTTTTTAAGCAGTAACCTTAGTTTAGGTTCTCTATAAGACCTTTAGTTTTAGTAGGAAGGGCACAGAAGTCCTTGGAAGCAGACCCGGGTTCTACCTGTCACTCTCCCCAACAATGGTAGGATCCCTAACCTTGCTGACAACATAAGGTATTTGGTATAAAGAGTTAATGAATGAGTGAATGTTATATTCAGTGACATTATGATACTACTACAAGGCGAAGCTTGAACACTTTGATATTTGGCCTTCTCACTACCTTATTTCTTTTCTTATATTTCATTGCATTCTGCTATTACAATCTGGCTATGGTTTTGTAGTGGATGCTGTGGTGTGCTGCCTAGATCCCCTTTTCAGGACCAAAATACTCATTTCTCCAGATATTAGGAGAGATATCTATTGGTGGCTTATGTCTGAGTCCCTGTCTGGAAATTGCCTTTGACTGCAGGAAGATGCCTTGCCAAGGTTATGCCTTCTCCCCAGGGAATGACTGCATCCAGTGACTGCTCCATCTAGGGGTTCAAAGATGTGGTCCTTTTACCTCAAACAGAACAAGTCTGAGAGAACATTCTAACTTGAGAGTTCCCAGTGGGATCAGCTGAGGATCAGTCATTTATAAAGACAGCCACACAGTACAGCAAGGGGAAAACTAGACATTTTGAGAACTGTTAGACACAGAGTATGAAATAACATTGCTCTCTAGGGACTGGAAACATCATGATGCCCTTCCTCCATCAGAGTGGGGATCTCTGAGAGTCAGGTAACAGAAGGAGTCTTAGTTCAAGTCTGGTTCATAGCGACTCCACTGGGTCTATGGATCCGGCCAGTGATCAATGTCAGTGGTCCCTGAAAGTACAATTGAAACAAACATACTTGCAGATAGCAGATCTCCCAGTTTGGCCCACTGTCCTTTAAAATGAAATGTTAGAGAAGGAAAGGCCCAGTAGAAGTCTTGGATACTGCCCTCCTCCTTGTTCTTTCAAGATGGTGTATAAAAAACAATACCCCAGGCTTCCCTGGTGGCGCAGTGGTTGAGAGTCCGCCTGCCGATGCAGGGGACACGGGTTTGTGCCCCGTTCCGGGAAGATCCCACATGCCGTGGAGCGGCTAGGCCCGTGAGCCATGGCCGCTGAGCCTGCGCGTCCGGAGCCTGTGCTCTGCAACGGGAGAGGCCACAGCAGGGAGAGGCCCACGTACCACAAAAAAAAACAAAAAAAACACAATATCCCTTAATAGGGGGAATAGCAGAAATTACTGTGAACCATAATGTTCTAAAGGATCTAGGGGTGGTGGTCCCCATCATGTCCCTATTTATTTCAGAAGACTGACCTCTACAAAAACCATGTGGGTGATGGAAGACGGCAGTAGACTACCACAAATGTAATCAAGATGTTACCCCAAGAGCAGGTGCAATGTGAAATGTGGTATTTTTACTAGAACAGATTAACACAGACTCATGTATGCAGTCATTGAACTAGTGAATATATTCTTTTCTAACTCTCTTAAGAATTATGTTCAGAAGCCATTCATATTTACATGGGAAGGAAAACAGCATACATTTATGGTCTTGCACTAGGGTAAGGTTAACTCTCTTGTCTTCTGTCACATTGAAGTCTGAAGAGAGCTGAACCATCTTGGATGTTCTGAAAAACATGACATCTGTCCCCTATGTCAATGAAATTAAGTTAATCAGACCAGATGAGCAAGGAGAAAACCTGCTTTGGGCTCTGCAGGCAGCATATTCCATAATTTAAGAATCCTGCCCTGATCCATGTGCCAAGTGTCAGGGTAGTTATGGCAACCCTAGGAACTAGACAATAAAACTCCACCCAAAGACATCTACGTTAATTGTTTTAAAAACCACTCTTGGCTAAACCAGGTTTCAAATCTCTATGTTATAATACCCTACATTTTAAGTCAGTAATTGAGATATAAAAAAGAGAATTTAAAATAATTAGTATTTGTATGAGTAATCAGAAGTAGATGTGAGTTCTAAAACATTATTATATTTTGCATGACCTATGGACACAAAATCCTCATGTCACAACAGATCTTCTTCAGGAATAAATAGCCTTTTCTTTAAAAGACATTTCTATGCAGGTTGGCAGCACTGGGCATGGGTCAGCCTGAGTGCCTGGGAGTGGGGGTAGGGAGGTGACACGGAGAAGGCTGCAGCAGCTAGACTGCGGCACGTGTGAGTCAGGTCAAGAGGTGAACGCACTGTCGGGGCAGGCCAAGCCAAACCGCACCTGTTCTGATGGGAAGTGTTGCATTTTCAGGTCTCTCCACTTACTCAAGAAATCTCCATCAAGAAAGAGGAGGCAACAGAAGCTGAGTTATGAACTGTCTAGTTCCAGACACGGGTGACCTTCAGGAACGTGTCTGTGAACTAGACGAAGGAGAAAGAAGAGCTGTCGTACGCTGCTTAGCAGCTCATTCACAGAGACGTGCTGCTTGAGAAATACAAGGACCTGGTTTCCTTGGGGCATCAGCTTTCCAAACAGATATAAATCCTCCAGTCAGAAAATGTGGAAAACCAAGGCTGATAGAGAAAAGGAGTCACCAAAAGACCTGGCCAGATTCAGAGACTGTAGTTGAAATTACATTATCAATTTTCAATAATAACACTTCTGAAGATAAAAAGTTCTATGACATTTAAATGGAAGAAATGGTAAGAAATGAGCTCTGGTAACTATCATGAAGAGTCTGGAAATGTAAAGACAAATTGAACAATTATTGGAAGAATGAGGAGAGGCACTTCAGGCAAGTTGCATTCATACAAAAGAAAGTACTTAGGAGAGTCTATGGAAACGGTAAATATTGAGGAGATCATATTTTTCCTGCTCAGCTATGCTTAGGGAGTAGGTCTGTAAAATATGGCTTGTGTCAAAAGTTTAATACATAATTTAGCTTAGTGGACATCAGGAAAGCTATGTAAGTAAGAGAAATAAATATAGTCAAATCTTTTGTTAGAACAGTCACTTTGTTCAATTTGCAAGAACTCCAGCAGGAGATAACTGAACAAATGATAGTGATAACTTTCTTACTTCTAGTACGTCCCTTGGTACATGTGAGGGTATAACTAAAAACACAAGCCCTATGAATGTAAAGAATACAGGCAAACCTCAGAGATACTGCAGGTTTAGTTCCAGCTCAATGCAATAAAGCAAATATTGCCACAAAGCAAGTCACATGAATTTTTTGGTGCATATTATAGTCACATTTACATTACACTGTAGTCTATTAAGTGTGCAGTAGCATTTTGTCTAAAAAAACAATATACATACCTTAAGTAAAAAATACTTTATTCCTTAAAAAATGCTAACCAGCATCTGAGCTTTCAGCAAGTCATAGTTTTTTTGCTGGTGGAGGGTCTGAAATATTTTGAGAATTAACCAAAATGTGACACAGACAGGAAGTGAACAAATGCTATTGGGAAAAAATGGCACTGATAGACCTACTTGGTGAAAGGTTGCCACAAACCTTCAATCTGTAAAATAACACAATACACTGAAGGATGATAAAATGAGGATGCCTGTATGAAGCTAGAGTTCTCACTACACTGACATCACATAAATCATACTAGTGAAGAACCTATGAATGTAAAGAATGTGGAAGTAAGTCCAAAAGTCTTTAATGCTTCTATCTTTTTTTTTGCACATTGGAGAATTCATACTGGAGACAAACTGTATACATGCAATCAATGTGGGAAAACATTTTTTCATATCTATAGGCTTATTGGATAACTCATACCAGAGAGAAACCTCATGAAAGTCCTGAATGTGGAAAATCTTTCAGACAGAACACCCACTTCATAATGTATCAGAGAACTCATATGTAAGAGGGAGTCTGTGTGAATGAAATGAATGTGGGAACTCTTTTATTTTTTTTAATTTATTTATGTAATTTTTTGGCTGCACCGCCACACCACAGGGCTTGCAGGATGTTCTCTGACTGGATATTAAACCCAGGCCGCGGTAGTGAAAGCCTGGAATCCCAACCACTAGGCCATTAGGGAACTCCAAATGTGGGAACTCTTAAGGCCAAAAATCTCATCTCATTATGCACTACAGAATTCACAATTGGATGAAACCATGAATGTAAAGATTATGGAAAATACTTTGAAACTGTCACCTTCTTTCACATCAGACAACCCATGCAGGAGAGAAATCATATGAATGTCATCAGTGTGGAAAATTCTTTAGCCAGAGTTCTGCCCTTCTTCTGCATCAAAAAATTCATATGGAGAGCAATTATATGAATGTTGTCAATGTTGGAAAGACTTCATCCATAAGAAAACCTTACTGAGCATCAAAGAATGTATACTGAAAGAGTATGTAATCAATGTGGAATTTTCTTCAGCCAGAACTCTCTATTTGTACTCTTGTTAATGGCTTTAACACTGTTAGGTACCAGAAGTCATACTGGAGAAAACACTTATTAATATAATAAATATGAAAAATTAGTCACCAATAATTTTGCATCAAAGAAATCATTTTGGAGAGTAGCTCTGTAAATTTCATCTACGTAGAAATATTTTAAATCAATAAATCATGTTATTACCCCTACTATGCCTTAGAGAACTGGTCCTGGAGAGAACCACACATACACACACACACACACACTACATTTCAACATTGCAGTAAACACATACATCAGATTTTCTTCTTTTCAAAAATTCCATTAATTCATATAAAAGTAATTGGTCTGGAAGCATTTTTTAATTGATGCACAGTGGACATACATAATGTTAGTTTTATGTGTACAACATAGTGATTCAGCATTTAAATACATTAAGAAATGATCATCACATTAAGTTTAGTAACCAGCTGTCACCATACAAAATTATTACAGCATTACTGACTATATTCCTTACACTGTATGCTACCTTCCCATGACTTATTTATTTTATAACTGGAATTTTGTACCTCTCAATCGCCTTCATATATTTGCCCAACCCCTCACCCACTTCTCTCTGGCAACCACCAGTTTGTTTGCTGTAAGTCTGTTTCTATTTTTTTTGTTTGTTTATTTTGCTCTTTTAGATTCCACATAGAAGTGAGATCATATGGCATTTGTCTTTCTCTGTCTGATTTATTTCACTGAGCATAATACCCTCTAGGTCCATCCATGTTTGCAAGTGGCAAGATTTCGTTATTTTTTATGGCTGAGTAATATTCCATTGGATACTATATGCATCATATACTACATCTTCTTTATCCATTCCTCTGTTGATGGACACTTAGGTTGCTGTTCTAAAGCATTCTTGACCAAGACTTAAGGCTTAAATCTGAGAAGGAACCTTTAAGTAGGCAAGTTGTTGTTGAGAGATGATCCAGGTTCATTATCTTCTTTAGAAAGACAAATAAATAAAAATGCTTCTGGAGGGAGTGTTGTTGCTGAGAAGGCCAAGAATTGTATATAGTTCTTAAAATAAAAGTAAGAAAATAATATTCCAGTGAGTTAATATGCAATTGTTTACATGACTGCTCCACCTTCGAGACATTTAATAGGCTTTAATCTGTTATATGAGTCTACTCAAAACCACATTCTGGTTAGCAACAGAGAAATGTAAAGCAATCAAAGAGAAATACACACTACTCTTAGTATCTCTTTTAAATATATCTGCATATGGATAAGAATTGAATGAACACCTATAGATAAATGAACAGAAGTAATTTAGTAAATAAAAGGATTATAAGGAAGTTTCTTTTTATAGTTTATTCAGAACTACTATAATAATATGTTTAATAAAATTTTAAATATTTAAAAAAGGATATCTATAATAAGTTTGTCTATAATAAGGTCAAGAAAGCTTAGATACAACTGGCTAGGAAACTGTCCTGTGAATTCTAAGTTGTTTTAGGTCATAGTTAGAGTGCTATTCTCTGAGACATGGTTTTAAAACTCCTGAGAATTAAAGAACCCAGTAATTCTCTGTAATTTGGGACCTAGAGGAAACAATAGACAGTTCAGGGAAAGGTATCATTTGAGTGGAAACATGTACCTGGATAATATACATAGTAATTGTGCTCAAATAATAAACATAACACTGCATAAGCTGCCCCCATGCCCAACCATTCTCAACTTAGTCTTTAATCTTCGAAAAGAAAACATAGTTAAGAATAGAGACTTGAGCCTGACTGCCCAGGTTAAAACCCCCCCTCTTCCCCTAACTAGCTGGGTGATCTTGGCCTTGTGCCTGAATTACACATTTCCTCTTTTCTTAAATAGGGATACTAATAGTACTGATCCCACAGGCTTATTGTGAGTATTAAATCAGTAAATAAATGGCTTAGAATAGTGCCTGACACCTATTAAGTGCTTATAATTACTATTAATTTATTATATTTATTAATAAATATAATTAATATTTATTAATTTTATTAATATTATTATTGCCCTAGCCTAATTTAAACCTGCTTGAGTACTTACCTCACTTCCAGTCACACATGTTTTCCCCCTTTGCTGAAATCAGGAGTTTCTAACTTGGGAGATCCCTGACCCTTTGTGGGTATATGGATTCACTTTTGAAAATCAGTAAACCACTTTTAATATTATTTTGAAAAGGAAAAAAAGACATTCTCCAATTATACAAAAGTATTGTTTTCACTGTTTTATCATCTTAATATATTGATATTTAAGGTGTTGATGTAGTTAGGATACCAGGTCAGCTGCTATGACAAAAGGCAACACAGCAAGTGATTAAAGAAGGTTTTTCTCTCTCATATAACAGTTGGAGCGAATGCAGTTCATAATTGATATGGTTACTCCATGTCATGGACCCAGGCTCCTTCTATCTTATTGCTCAATAGGCAGCTTCCATCTTGTGCTCTAAATCTCATTACCATAACTCAACCCAGCCTTTGGGTAGCAGGGAAGGGGAAGAGGAGTCATGCCTTTTCTCTCTAAGCCTAGGGCCTAGAAGTTGCACACACCATGGTTGACACTTTATTGGACATAACTTAGTCAATGATCACATCTAGATACAACAGAGGCTGGGGCATATATTATCCTACACCTAATTCTGGGATTCCATTCTTTCCAAAGGAAGAATGTGAGAATGCATATGGGGGCTAAAATGCTCTCTCTGAAACAGTGGTATTCTGTGAAGCCCAATTTAAATATCATATAGATATTTGGAACTAAAGAAAAACCTGAGTCTGCATGACCTATAAGATTCATACTGATATTATCCACTTTAAACAAGAATTTATAATGGAAACATAGCTACAGTGTTGCATATATGATATCATAGCATTCATCAAGACATGGATGATATTACTAGCCTAGTATTCCTTCTAGGATTAATTGACATATTGCAACTAAAGCAACCACTCCCAAGTAGGCACTCAATATAGGTTTGTTCTCTTCCCTTTCATCTTCCTTCTGGATATCCCTAGCCTGTCACCAATTAAATAGAACTATTATCTTATGCTCCAACTGGAGTATAATCAGCTCCTCCCTAGAGAGTAAACTGTTGGTCTTCAAAAGGAGTCTTTTAATTGACAGCCACTTGCTTCCTATTCCAATGTATGCCTGTCTGAGCTTGGAAGTCCACCCAGAACTCAAGGAAAGAAAAAAGCCAAGAAAATATTTCTGTTAGGCCACATGGACTCTAAATACCTGCTAAGCATTTTCCTTGGTGACCCACAGAATTTAAGAAGTGATCTCTATCTTCATACTGTGCCCCATGTAAAACCCACCCTCTTAATGTCACCGTGAAATAGCTCTGAAGATATTATACCCTCCTACCATGTCACTAACACCTAGTCTAGATGTTCCTGAACTGCTTATGAACAAAGCCACATGAACTTGTCTATATCTTCTACACCATAGAAGAGACTTGTATTGGCATCCAACATAGGAACTAGTACAGTTATCTTCTAATCTCAGAATCTCCCCACTTGATGGAATTACCAAATTCAATTTTGACCCATTCCCTTTATACAAAAGAATTTGTTTCAACTGCTTCACTTACAAAAAAGAATGTCATATTTATAGGTTCTCATGCCAAAAAAGCCACTGCATGCTATGTCTCTTAATCTCAGGAGGTTATAGACTGACTTTTCTGTAACTGACCTATACATTCAACTGATGTATTACAACTATTCAGTTGTATTTTTCTACTTTAATAATTTTATAAAAAGAATTCTAAATTAAGTATTCTTTTCATTATTATTTAATATTTCCAAAGTTTTGATGTTAATAAAATTTTGATTTCATGATAAAGGTATAGAGTAGACCTGGTAAAACAGATAGATACAATGTATTATTTCCAGATAGTTCTGCAATATTGTGTAGCTTATGAAATAATTTCTATTATAAAATCACATTTTCAAATATGGTCAGCAATAAAGTGATCTGCTCATTTTCTAGTCAAGTATAAAACCAATGCATTAAAAAAGGTCCAACCAGGTTGATGGAAGTAGCTGAATTACTGAAAATAACTTGGCAGAGGGAAAATGGTGAATACAAGGTAGTCAAAATAATTGCCCATAAATAAAAAGAGAGCATTTATAAATGGTTGAAAAGGCATTAGAAATTTTTAAAAACATAGGAATTCTATTTTTTAAATGACAAAATATACACCAAACTATTTTGATACTCACTAAGTTTACTAAACTCCTCCAAATTCTGATTATATGTTAAAATTTCACAGCAGCATATTAAGGGCAGAAATGCATTATGATGAAAAAAAGACACTAAATTATAAATGTTTCTTCTTCAAAGTTTTGACTAATTTACTAGGAGATAGTGAGATTACCTTTTGGGAATAAATAAATGTGTGTGTGTATAAGATTTCCCGAAGTTAAAATAGCTACATTCTACTCTAACATATGTAAGATAATAATTTATGATAATGTTTCAAGTACTGTGCTATGAATTTTATATACATTATCTCCAATCATTATGACAACTCTGCAGGTTAGCATTATTACCTCATCCTACAGATAAGTTAATTAGGGCTCAGAAATGCTCATTAAATCTGTCCAGCACTAGTGCACAATGGAGCTAAGACAGAAATCTAGGAGTTTTACTCCAAAGCTCAAGACATACAAAAAAATGGAGATATTCTGTTTAAAAGTTTGCAACTTAATTTCAAAGCATTTGATTCACAGGAACAAAAAAAGTCAAATAATAAATACAAAAAGGAAAAGTAAGTTCTGCTGCTTAGTTTGCAAAACTCAACATAAAGAATTCTAAATAGAATAGTTATTTTAGAATAAATCATTTCCTTTTAATGTCAGATAATACAACAGTGCGTTTTGTAATACAACATTTCTTTCTTTCAACATTGAAAGGCTGACGACAATAGCCTATACAGGCAGATGAAAATGTGGGCTAATACTGGCAGTAGGCAATTGCAGCAGGCAGACAGAGCCCTTCAGGTCATCATGGCAAGTCTAAAAGTGCTAAGAATGTTCACACAATATATAGTACTTTCAATCTAAAAGGTTAGGCATATTTCAGTTGTAGAAATATAAAGCATAGTTTTTTAAAAGCTAAAGAAAAAAAGAAGTTAGAAGGCCAGAAAGCTTTCAGTTGAATGGCAGTATTAGTTTTCTAGCATTAAGAAAAACTATCACCACAAGGACCAGGTCAAATATTCCATAAAAATCATGAAGACTGAGGAAATGCAAATTCCATACATTCTCAAAGGTACCATTCTAGTAAACTGAGGCACTAAGCACTATGCTATCTATTTAATCAACTCCTAAGCCCTAGGAATTTGGGCTAGATATCAGGAATCCACTCCATTATTAAGCATATTGACTAGTATAAACTTCAAAGGTTGAAAATGTTGACAAAACACACATAGATAAGCACAAGTACAATTTTAGATTCAAAACCTAACTAAGAAATATTCCTTCAGGCCATGTTTCATGAACATTTTACAAGGTACAAAATCACAGGCAAACAAAACAAAACCCTTTGATCAATATGACATTAAAATTACACATTTAATCATACCAATCAGAAAGCTATTAAGTAAATACTGCCAATTTTCTACTCTCTTGACAGCATTAAGATGTCTAAAGCAGCTTCTCTGGTCAAACCTGTGGTAAGTAGGAAAATTTTTCAATACTAAAAAATATTCAGAAAAACAAATAAATCATTAACGACTTAAATGGTGTCCAGAAACTACACAAAGCACACTCATAGAATCCAACAGTTTTTTTTTAAACTTTTAAGTGACTTCATTAATATTAAGAAAATTGAGTCACATATAATTCATTTATATATTTACCATGAAAAATATTTACTTTAGCTTCTTTGTAATGAAATCATCTATTTAATGTACTAGTTATGAACACGTAGCTATTAATTAAAAATTTATTTATCCTGTGAATCAGCTAAAATAAAGCAAGTGGCCTTCATACCATAGTTTAGGGGACTCCAGTGTAAGAGATTACAACAAGAATGCAATGAAGGTTAGTATTTTGGCTGAGGAGACAAAGTGTGGATACTCCAAATGGAGAAAGAGTCAGCTCAAGCAGCAAAACTCTGTTTCTGTTCTATTCATTTTAAGGACATATACTGCACTTACTCTGTGCCAAGCACTGTTTTACGTGCTTTACAAATATCAAGCTTTTGAGTCTCATAGCAATCCTAAGAGGTAAGTAATATTATCACGTCCATTTTACATATGAGACAGTTGAGGCACAGAGAGGTTCAGTAACTTGCTCAAGCAAGTAAGTGGCAGAGTCAGCATTTGGACCCAAACAGAGTCCACACCACTAAGATGTGCTGCCTCTCTTTGAATGGTCCAAACCTGCACCGAAGATTTGACGTGCATTTCTGAATTCCCTCTTTGTCTTACTCATTCCCTTTTGTGATATAGGCATAATTATTATTTCATACAACAAATATTTATATAGGCTCTTGGGAAACAGCAGGCAAAAGCAGACATTGCTTCTGTTCTCATGGAGGTTGCAGTCTGGTGGGGAAGACAGGCATTATAGAATAATTACACAAATGAGTGTATAACTGCTCATTAGGAAAAGTGCTATGAGAAAAAGCACGTAACGAGGAACCTGATATGGTCTGGGCAGTCAGGGAAGGTTTCCTTGAAAAGTGACACCAAAGGGACTTTCAAACGCTGCCTAGCAGAGGGGTCCATACAAGTATGATGAGATGACAGGATCAGACAACTGAAGGAAAATATAGACCCAGCTGGGGGTAAAGGTAGCACTTCAAGACCTCCTTTTTTCTTCCTCTCCTAATAAAGCCCCCCACTACTTATTATGTTAAGGATAAAAGTGGGAGGAAATAATGACTAATGCAGAGGGACTTTTGTGAAAGCTTAGTTCTTTCAGCTGTTAGAATTGACATTAACTACTTCCATGGCACCAATGGGTCTCACAAGGTCGAAAAAGGTTTACTGTGAATTAGCTTTACCTCAAGGGCCTTCTGTTACCTCCAGCATTTGAACTGGCCTTCTCTAGGTCTCCCTACACTTCCTAAACAACCTCTTGAAATGTGAAGACCAATCGAGTCCACAAGAAAAGTAAAAGTTTGAACAATGATGCATACAGCAGAAAGGCCACTTCCTGCCATGTGCATGCCTCACTCCTATTAATATATTTCTCAACAGTGTTGGTTCTGTTTTTTTTTTTTAATAACAGCACAACACTGCTGACTCACATTCACCATATGGTCCTCTTGGACTCCCAGGTCTCTGTCTGCTGTACTTGTGCCTGCCTAATTAGTCTTTTCTTAACCATTATCTGTGCCATTACTTGGATGTTTTCATGCCTATGAGAACCTTGGATTTATCCTTATTGATTCTGATTTTGGTTTCAGCAGATCACCTCTAGATTATGCCATTCTCAAGCATGCTGCCCTTATTCAGGCCCCCATAAGACCTCACCTGACTTACTACAACAGCCTCCTAATTGATATCTCTGCCATCACCTTTCCCAATTATGATTCTCTCTTTGCACAGTCATCATGTCATGCTTCAGACATCAGAACATATTAATTAGACAGCTTCCCCTTGTGGAAAAGTGAAGCCCAAATCCCTCAGCCGAGGGTGGGAGGGAGGGCGACGCAAGAGGGAAGAGATATGGGCACATATGTATATGTATAACTGATTCACTTTGTTATAAAGCAGACACTAACACACCATTGTAGAGCAATTATACTCCAATAAAGATGTACAAAAAAAAAAGTCAATAATCAAAAAAGTGAAAAAAACAAAAAACAAAAAACCTCTACATCTGCTCCCAACCGTTTCCCTTCCAAACTCTGACCCCATGGAGCCTAAGTTATCAAGTACACAAGCCTCTTCACCTCTCCACAACATTCCCTGAGCTCCTGTTTTGTTCATACTCTCCATTTGTTCCCGAATGCCACCATTGCCAACCCTACCCCCTATTTCTACTCTCAAAATCTTCTCAATATTAAGGCCATATTCCGTATTTTTCCCAATCACTCCATTCAACGTGTCCTGCCATCCACTGTGCTTGCACAGTATTTTGGATCACTATGTCAAGCCAGCAGCTGCTCAAGAATTCTAAGGGTCACTAAATATCATGGCTGGAATAATAAGGACTGGCCTGCTCAAGTTCTGAGAGAAAAAAAGGGGGGGATTAGGAAGAAATGTAATATTTTTAGATTATAAAAGTACAGTAAGTATAAGGTTCTTAAAGATACTTCCTTCTGATACTTTGCGGTTAAAAGTACAAACAAGGTACTTCCCTGGAGGTCCAGTGGTTGACTCCACACTTCCACTGCAGGGGGCGCGAGTTCGATCTCTGGTCGGGAACTAAGATCCGGCGTGCCGCGCAGCACAGCCAAAAAATAGAAAAAAAAAAAAAAATACACACAAGATTTTTGTTGGTTTTTTTTTTTTCAAATAATCTTTGTTATATAACTACTGCTGCAGCGTCATCCTTCTATAAGCTGACAGCGCCACAGCTTTTAGGTTATGGAGAAAACACCTTAGTTGCCCTGCCAGGAAGCCCGTTGGATTTTACTCAAGTTGGGTTTTCCTAAGGTCAGATATGTGATTCCTCTCACTATTGGAAAATACAGAAAAAAATTCCAAACATAGACACTGGAACCATAAGAACAGAAGGATAAAAGGATTAAATGTGATGGAACGACATAAGAAATAGCATGAAGTGACAGGAAGGCAAGAACAGAGCATGGGCAGGGCATTCTGAGAGATGAGATGACAAAATCCCAGAAGAGCAGAAATCTGGGGGAAAGCACTGGGAAATAAAGTAGGATTATTAGTACTGGGTTCTAATTTCTAGAAATAGTGGTCATTTCATGGCAAGGCAGATTGGTGGATCGAGCAGGTCAAATCACTCAGGGAGTTATTTTCTCAATTCGCTAAGAGAACCACTTTCAGTGGTGTTTTCTGAGCCCACTACATACACATAAAAAGGGCAGAGACACTGCAGGAAAGAATGGTCAATTCAGTCAACAATGACAAAGTGAGATGAACAACATTAGAACCCCAGGTAAAGAACAAAAGGCAAATATGAAGACCAAGAGATACAGGTGAACTTCCACTAAAATCCATGGGGCCAATGTAGTAGGAGAGGATGAGCTGAAAGCAAATGTGTGCACACACTGCCTCCCCCCGCCGCACACACACCCCTTCCTTATAGATACTTATATATATATTAATTTAATCACTCAGAAAACCTTGCTATAATTTTTGTCCATATTGAACAATTTTATTAGTCAAAAAATATTTGTCACAATTTTGGAATCTTAAAATGGTAGTGTAGTATCAGGGACAGCTGAATCTATTTGGATCTTACCATTTCAGCTGAGGCTGTATTATCAGCTAGGACAGCCTATTAAGGAATTAGATTGAGTGAATCTGCCCACACTTTTCCTAGCAATCCGGATAGTGACAAACCATACTGTTTGCATCTCAACAGGGATGAATATATAATCAAAATCAACAGAACAGTGATCATGCTATCGCCTGATTAATTCCACCACTCAGCTCTTGACAAACTACAAAAAAACCTAGCTACTCAGGAAAGTGAGGCTAGCGCTGTGAATTCAGATACAGTTTTCTATTGTGTTTGACTGTTTTGATGAAAGCCTTAACTTTTGGTTTCAAGGTTCATAGGATTCGCTGGTAAAATAACCACTCTACACTCAGTTAAACGAGAATTTAGAGAGAGTGTATTGAATTAACAAAGATTACAGCATACTAAGAACAGTATAACTAAGAAAGAATAGTAAAGACAGAGGTTTATACATCACTGAATTGGGGAAGCACCTACATCCAGATACAGGTAGCGCTGGGAAGTCACTTGAACAGCAATCTGGAGTCCCACTTGGGAAGGTCCCGGGCAGTGTATCCACCCCGCAGGTGAGACTTCAGTTTGCCACTTGAAGAGCCCAGCTTTTAGCACCAGGCGGCAGGCTGATAACAATCAGACCGCAAGTTTTTGGCTCTGGTTGTTGTCATACATGCCTTGGTCTTAACTTGTAAGTTTTGGAATGTTCTTGATCCCCAGGGGCTGGCCCCACACTCAATGTGCAAGAAGTCCCATGACTTACTCTCTGTCTTATCTAGTGGTTTACGACCGGTGCTGGTGCCACCCCTGCTGGCCTGGGTATAGCTCAGCAGTTTGGCATGTAGTCAGCTTTAGCGTCATTGTCAGGTCAGAGAGAGGCCTGGTGCTGCCTCTGAAGCCTGAACAAGACTACTTTAGTAGCTTCCCCAACACTGACTTTTTGGCAACCTCTCTTCCCATTTCAGCAGACACTGCTCAGTGCCCTACGACCCTGGGCCAGTCATTGCAGGTTTGGCCTCTCTGAAAATTATTTATCCACGTGGCCTCTCCTCAAGAAGCTTGGGTACCATCTACTGAACATGATAAATGCCTAAATCAGGAGAGAAATTGAGAACTAGTCACTTATGTGTCTTTTGAGACATTCCAATAACATTAGTGATATTTCCTGGCATGGCAGCTCTAATCATGGTAATTGGGTGGGATTTTTCTCAACTCTTCAACAGAGCTGACAACGTGCAGTCATACAGGAGCCTGGGAGAAAAAGAAAGTAAGAATCTTAACCTATCATCACTATCTTTAATTCCTTCTGGAAATACCCATTCAGCACCTTGTTTTGCTCTCTCTTCATATTTGATCAATCTCTTGAAACTCAAACTCCGCTAGCATTTATATCTGATGTTACTGTTTAGTTTAAAGAAGATTGTTTACTTAAAGTAAGATTGTATCATTATACAGTAAGAATAAATGACTTAGAAAGGTGGCACAACTGCAAAATGCCTACCTTTATGTTCTATTTATCACAACTTTTTCCTGATTATAAATTTTCTTTTTTCCTGATTATAAAAGCAAAACATGTTCACTGGAATAAAAGCTTATCCATTTTTTTTCTGCAAAGGGCTTTTTACTTACTGATCTGTAAGAGATCATTAACTACGAAATAGACTAAGACATACATAATATATTTCAAAATTGTTTTTATGTGTATAGTTTACTATGTTATTTTGTCTTTTTTTTACTATTTAAAAATGTATGTCGGGCTTCCCTGGTGGCGCAGTGGTTGAGAGTCTGCCTGCCGATGCAGGGGACACGGGTTTGTGCCCCGGTCCGGGAAGATCCCACGTGCCGCAGAGCGGCTGGGCCCGTGAGCCATGGCTGCTGAGCCTGCGTGTCCGGAGCCTGTGCTCCACAACGGGAAAGGCCACAACAGTGAGACGCCCTCGTACCGCAAAAAAAAAAAAAAAAAAGTATGTCATATTTAATCTATCAGTTGTTTACTTTTAAATTCCTTCCTTTTTTATGCTTAGAAAGGCCTTCCCTACCTGCTATCAAATAAACAGTAATATATATTTCTTTCTAGGTTATTTTTGCAAGAATTTTTCACAAACTAGCTTTTCAAATAATTTTTACCAATTGGCCATAAAGAGATAACACAGAAAAATCCAGAAATGGAAAAAAAAATTCCTCTAAAACTTGAAATTTTTTAAAGAGGAGGCTGTAATGACACAAATGGAAAGCTACTTAAAATATAATTGAGAAGTTATCACAAAGTCATGAACAATGTTATATTTGAGAAATTGGAGAAAACAAGAACAATATCAAAAATGCAATGAGTGGCTCAGGAGAAAAAGCGCTATAGGTACTAGAACAAATACATCTGTGTCTAGATGGTCATGGGTTAAGAGCAGCAAAAGTTTTTGTAAATCATTTTTATAATAAACTAATTTTCATCTATATCAGCTTGCAGAATAAAAATGCCTGTTCACAAGTTTCCATTTCATGTCAATTAAGTTGAATAGAATATCTGTTGCTAGCATGACAGTAGAAGGCCTGGGTATAATCAATCACCGCAGGAAGCTATATAAACAGATCCAACAGTTACAGCAAACAATATGGCCATAATCACTAGAGCCTTCAACTCCTATCTGTAGTCTTAGGATTTGTACGCTGATTTTTTAATAGAAAGCTATGCACACAAAGGTGTTCACTTCTAAATTGTTTGTAAATGAGAATCAGAAATAATCTAAATATTTTTAAATGCAATGAAATATATAGCCATTAATTGATCATTATAAAATAAAATGTATATAATGATAGGAGAGTAGTTATAAATTTTAGAAATAACCATATGCATGGTATGGTTACAATAAAATGCTGAAAATGAACATGAACAATCCTGAAAGGCAACACAGAAATGGGAACAACATATGCCACAATGGTGACACAAGGGTTACAATTTCTCCTTTTAGAAAAAGTTCCTTGGCTACAATATTATTTGTGCAACAAAAATAATTAATAGAAAGCTTTATAAATGCCTCAGATCAGTTATTTCCTCTGGTGTATTTTGCAGGATGCCAGTTTTTCCAGCAGGATTGGGCACAAGAGGGTAGACTGTTTTGTTTTTGTTTTTTTGTTTTATTTGCCAAACGACTATAGGTATCTGGATGTCTAATATTTAAATGTAGTTCAATTGCATTTTGCTGTTTGCTTTGGGGCTGTTTATTTGCCTGTTTACTGACAGAAACTCTCAAACACTATTAAAAAACAAAAACCAGGGCTTCCCTGGTGGCGCAGTGGTTGAGAGTCCGCCTGCCGATGCAGGGGACACGGGTTCGTGCCTCGGTCCGGGAGGATCCCACGTGCTGCGGAGCGGCTGGGCCCGTGAGCCATAGCCGTTGAGCCTGCGCATCTGGAGCCTGTGCTCCGCAACGGGAGAAGCCACAACAGTGAGAGGCCCGCATACCGAAAAAAAAAAAAAAAACAGCAAACAAAAAACATCATTTCCCAAGTTTAGTTGTCTGCAGAACTTGCTTTGAATGAAGCATTGGTCAGGACTAGTCTCCCACAGAAGACATAGTCTCTGTGCTGCTCTATATACTCCCAAATCGTTACAAACATAAGGCATTATCAAGATCCTAATCAGTTTAGGGGTTACTTCTGTCACTCATAATCTGTAGCATAATTACCAAATTATGTATTCTTTAATAAACTCTGGTTCATAAAATGCAAACGTTATGATCTTAGATAATTATGCAAGACTATGCAACAGAATAACACATGGGAACTCACTGAGTTTTTTCTAATTCTCAAAGAATAACTGTCAACTTTTAGATACTGTAACGTTGATATTTCCAAATACCCTCAAATTTATACAAACTTCCATTCACTTCATGTCTTAGAGGGTGAACATACTTAAATTCAATAAGTTTCTAAACTACTCTCATACTTACTGAACATATATTAAATTAGGGACACAGACTGAAAGGGATACTTAGATAAATATAACATCCCCACTTTAAAGACATTCACAGTCAACTGTGTAGTGGGATATGTAGCCAGGGCAACAAATACAGCAATAAATCTAAGACAAGGTATAACATAGGTAGGGTACCAAAAATGGATCTAGATGTTAGGAGAGTAAGATGGAATCATTTTAAGGGCTCAGATACAGGGTCATCAAGAAGGGAGGATGCATACTAGATGGACTTAAAGAACATGTAGAATGTCTCCTGGTAGACAGCAAAAATGAGTCTCAGGTACCCATGAAGGAGAAAAGAGGTATAATGGGAGAGCAATGTTGCATACATGCCAGCACACAGGGTTCACATAGAGGAGCATGCGAATATATTTTTGAAATAAGAGATTGACTTTGGAACATGGGAGCTCTGAGTGGCAGGCTAAGGTACTTAGATTTAATTTGGTAGCCACAGAAGTGCACCAAATGTTTTTCAGTATGGAAAATTAGGACTATGAAAAACTAATCTCGTGCAGGTGTGTGTCAAGATTAGGAGATGTAACACTGGAGAACTGACACTCAGGAAAAGAGAGAGGGAGAGACGGGGAGGGAGGGAGAGAGAGGAGATTAAATTATGTGACAGGAGGATAGTATAGAATTAAGTAGCTGCCTGGAGGTTTTTGGATGGTTCAAAAATCTATCATCAGAAACCAGCAAGAGAAAGGAGTTTAGAAAGTTCACATGTCAAAAATAATCAATGATGGTGAAAAGAAATCAATTATTTCACCAGAGGAATGTGGTCAGAAAGGAAATTTTAAAAGGATTGAAGCACATTCAATGAATCCATCTAAAATCATCTTTAAATTTAATTCTATCACAGTAGTACTTTTACAAAATAATACAATCATAATATACATTTGGGACAAAGGCTAGCAGGAAGTAAGACAAGAGAGCATTCTCTCTCATCTGCCAAAATCACTGGGGTCAGAAAACTCCAAAAAGCTTATTTAAGCATCTCTGAAGTCACTCCCTAATCCCTAGGGCAGAATTACTCCCTAGGGATTTGGGTCCACCTCTATAATTTTATTTCCTGAGACAAAGTAGGTTGAGAGGGCAACATCTGTTGATCCATTAACCCTGTCCATTTCAAGAGAAGTGGAGCAGATATTGGTTACTTCAGCATCCTCAAGCACACTATGACATGGTGGGAGAATTCTTGAGACTGGAGAAATCATTTACCGAATCCAGTGCATGTGACACACTTCAGGAAAGTCCTTTAGGTCTTTTCAATATCATAACTCATTTGGTGGGTTAATATTTGAAATATTTATTAATATTATTTTAGCAACTCAAATATCATTTTTAGAAATGCAGTAATGCCTCCTGCATGCATACTTCTGTGTCAATACCTACACACCTTGCCTGTCGAGGACCCTAGGCTACTATTCTTGGACACCCTGTTATCTATTATTGCAGGCATAAGGCAAACGTGCAAGGAGACAGTTTCCGTTGTCATGGAAATATCATTTAATATCCTAATTAGTAGGTATATAAATGCAAGACCATAACATTTGCTTACTTTCCAAGTTTGGCAACCGAGTCTATTCTTCATGTCTGAAGACAAATTCCTAATGTCTTCAACACTTTTTTTTAAAGTAAGAATTAAGAACTTAACCTGTCTGGCATTTTAATATTTACAAATTGATCTGTTGTACACAAGAGAAATGAGAGAATAGAACAAAATGCATATGTAAGTCATTAATTCTTCTCCTTGAACAAACTATATGAAAATACCTGTTTACTAACAAATAAAAACAAGTCGTGGCATTAACTTTAAAAAAGGGATTTCTTTAAATCATAACTTCCCTTATAGTTAGGATTTACAAAAGGTAATGATAATTACAAAACTGGACTTCAGCAATTTATCCGCCATCCAAAGCAAGGCATAACTGGCATCTTCTTTCCACCCCTCCACCGATTTTTGTCTAATTTGGGCTTTGCAATCAGGTAGAAATAAGAGAAATTGCGGAGATGAAGCACAAAATTTTAACAAGTGGTAGCATTCTAAAACTCACTGCTTTCTACCTACTACCTAATTTGCCAGTGAACTCCCTACGCCCAGGCTCAAGCTGCTCCATTGAAAATGAAGCAAACTAAACTAAACCTTCCCTTTCTACTACCCCTTCCCTTGCCTTTCAGCATCCAACTCTGCCAGACAACTTTGGAAACACACAATTTTCAGTTTCCTTCTTTTTAGTCACTCCTATTTCAGATTTCTGAGCTGACCATTTTCCTGAAACTACTTTGGCGAAGAGCATCATGATATCAGCTTCTTAATGAACAAACAGAGTGGCTTCTCTTTAGTCTTGACCCTCCCTGGACAGCATCTGGTGATCGCCTTTCGCCCCTGGAAACAATGCATACTTGGGATCTCTTTCTTCTCATCCGAGAAAAAGTTGAGGAAAACCAATTAATGGTGAGCTCACCTCCACCCACTCCCACAATAAAATCACGATCCCTCTGCCTGTGCACGGAACAATGGTGTGAAAACAATTTGGCAAGGGCCAGATATATGGAGACATGTTTCATCTTTACTGATAAACTATTTCTGCTAATTATAGGGGCACTATTAGAAAAACACCTTTATTTTTGCTGGAGACACAGGCACACTGTTAACAAGAGATACAGCTTTTCCCTCCTACTGAAAGCATATTTTGCACCAACCACACATAAGAGTGACAGTTAAAACCTTACCCGTGCCAATAATCAATTAGTGAGTGTAGTAGTAAAGAATGTAACTAGAAGGAAAATTCTGCCAGCTTAAATATCAGAAATCAGGATGAGGAGAAACCAAATCTAACACCACGGGCAGCCTTCTAAGCAGACCATGTGTTGGTCATGGTCATCATTTGGCTGCTGATCTAGCCACGTCTCACTGCCTCTTCTCATCATCAGCTGAGCTCCGGGGGCCCCTAAGACCAGGCTTCATGACTTCTGAAATCCTAAAGCTCTGGCCACAGAAGAGCCTCCCAGCTGACTGTGCCATCTCTTACCCTCCTTCCTCCCACTGGCTCTCAAAACCCAGAGACCTCATGGGTGGAAGCAATGAACAAATGCAAGATTTTATTTTACAATCTGCCTTTCTTTGCCTCTATGTTCTGGGTAAAATTCTAAACCAAGTGTTCGAAGTGAAAGTAACAGTTCTCTCTCTGCCATGTTTTGTTTTGTTTTGTTTTCACTTTGCTGATTTCCTTGGCTTCAATGGTAAATACCCTGATATACTTTCTCACTTTCTCATTAAATGTTTTTCATTCTTTGTTTTTCTCTTAAGTGATTGGTGTTCTTGGGAAATCAGGATCCCATATTTCTTATAGCACTTCAGACAACCTCTGGGACACTTCATCTACTTCCATGGTTTTAACTGCCACCTTCATCTTTGCTCCAAAGTTTCTAATTTGAATACAAACAACTCAGAGGTCCACACCTCATTCATAAATGTCAACTGAAAACTTGTGTCTTTTAAGCTCTTCAAATTTAACATCACCCAAACCAAACATCAGCTTACTCTCAAACTATCTTTTACACCAGGAGGACAAATGATAAAAATCAGAGTTACCCTTGTCTTTGCCTTTGTCCTGTCTCTCACATCTAGATGGTTCCCAAGTCCTCTGAGTCCTTTGTAATCATTGCTATTTCCTCCATCCTTCCTGCCACTTCATACACCTGCCCTCCTCTAAGCACCATGGCAACTGTATTATTTGTTGGTCCCTAAATTTATAATCCTACTTTCATTCTTTCTCCTTAGCCTGGAATGCTATTTCCTGATTTTTCTTTATGAGAAATTTCTACGTTTTTCAAGTTCGCATTCAAATGTGAATCTTCTAGACCTTTTTCTACTTTTGTTTGACCTTAAATACCCCTTCATTATTGCTATCTAGAACTCTGTCTATACCTCTACTCTCTATCATATTCTTTAGTTATTTGTTTAAGGTCTGCCTTTCCTACTACACCATCAGATGTCCTAAGAGTAGAAACCATGTCTCACGCATCTTGGTATTCTAAATAGGGCATCTTATCTAAGAAAGACAAGTTAAAAATTTTTTCAGCTAGATGTGAGTACAATAGTTAAATATCATTTTCAAAGTAAAATATTCCTTTTCATGATAACAGGAACACAATAAAAGTCTACTCTATAATGTGTATTAGCTTTCAGTTCATCTCTTGTGAAAAATATATGATTTAAAATTATGACGAGTAATTTCTACTTTCCAAATGGACAAAAAGAAAACCACAAATAATTCTTTGGCTCGCTAGCCTTATGTTTTTTTTATTGAGATATAATTCACATGCCATAATGTTGGTCATTTTAAAGTGTACAATTCAGTGATTATTTTTTTACTATATGCGCAACCCGTAGGTGTTACCATCACCACTACCTAATTCCAGAACTTTCATCACCCCAAAAAGAAAACTCATACCCGTTAGTATGCACTCACCACTCCTCCTTTCCCCAACCCTGGAAACCACTATCCTATTTTCTGTTCATATAGATTTGTCTATTCTGGATATTTTATTAAAATGGAATCATACAATATGTGATGTTTCGTGCCTGGCTTCTTTCATTTAACATAATGGTTTCAAGGTTATTCATGTTTTCACATGTATTAGTACTTATTCCTATTTATGACTGAATATTACCCCAATGTATGGATATACCACATTGTTTGTCCATTCTTCAACTGAGGGCCATCACTTTGTCCCACTTTTTGGCTATAACAAATAACACTGCCATGAATCTTGGTGTACAGGGCTTTGTGTGGATTGATGTTTTCATTTCTCTTGGGTATATTCCTAGGAGTAGAATTGTTGGGTCATAGGCAACTCTGTTTTTGAGTAAGTACCAAACTGTTTCCCAAGGAGGCTGCGCCATGTTACAGTTCCACCAGCAATCTATGAGGATTCCAATTTATCCACATCCTTACCAACATTTGATAGGTCCCTCTTTTTTATTAGAACCAGCTTAGTGGGTATTTATAGCTATCTCATTGTGTTTTAGATTTGCATTTACCTAATAATTAATGATGCTGAGCATCTTTTCATGTGCTTATTTGCCATTTGTATATATTCTTTGGAGAAATATCTATTCGAATACTTCTCCCAAGAAAAACTAGGAATTTGTCTTTTTATTATTAAATTGTAATAATTCTTTATATATTTTAGATACTACACTCTCATCATATATATGATTGTAAACATTTTCTCCCATTCTGTGGGCTGTCTTTTTACTTTCTCGAAGGTGCCTTTTGATACACAAAAGTTTTTAATTTTGATGAAGTCCAATTTATCTGTTTTTTCTCTTTTGTGTCATATCTAAGAATCCATTGCTTGATCCAAGGTCATCAAGATTTACACCAACTTTTCTTCTGAGAGTTTTGTAAGTAGCTCTTACATTTAGGTCTATGATGCATTTTAAGTTACTTTTTCTATATGAGGTGAGATTGGGTCCAAATTCATCCTTTTGCTTGTAAATATTCAGTTGTCACAGAACCATTTGTTGAAAAGACTACTTTTCTTCCAATTGCACTGTCTTGTCACCCTTGCTGAAAAATAAGTTGGCTATAAAAGTATGGGTTTTTTATAGCTGCTCAATTCTACTCCATGGATCTACATGTCTATACTTACACCAGCACCACTCAGTCTTGATTATTGTATAATAGTTTTATAGTAAGTTTTGAAATTGAGAAGTGTGAATCCTCAAATTTTTTTTTAAAGTCTTTATTGAATTTGTTACAATCTTTGCTTCTGTTTTTATGTTTCCGTTTATTGGCTGTGAGGCATGTGGGATCTTAACTCCCCGACCAGGGATCGAACCCACACCCCCTGCATTGGAAGGCGAAGTCTTAACCACTGGACCACCAGGGAAGTACCCTGAATCCTCAAATTTTGTTCTTCTTTTCTTTGTCCTTAATATCATTATTTTTTACATCTTTATTGGAGTATAATTGCTTTACAATGGTGTGTTAGTTTCTGCTTTATAACAAAGTGAATCAGTTATACATATACATATCTTCCCATATCTCTTCCCTCTTGCGTCTCCCTCCCTCCCACCCTCCCTATACCACCCCTCCAGGCGGTCACAAAGCACTGAGCTGATCTCCCTGTGCTATGCGGCTGCTTCCCACTAGCTATCTATTTTACACCTTGTATTGTATATATGTCCATGTCACTCTCTCACTTTGTCACAGCTTACCCTTCCCCCTCCCCATATCCTCAAGTCCATTCTCTAGTAGGTCTGTGTCTTTACTCCTGTCTTACCGCTAGGTTCTTCATGACATTTTTTTTTTCTTAAATACCATATATATGTATTAGCATACGGTATTTGTCTTTCTCTTTCTGACTTACTTCACTCTGTATGACAGACTTGTTCTTCTTTTTAAAAACCATTTTTGGCTATTCCTGTTTCATATGAATTTTAGGACTGTTTGTCAATTTCAAAAAAAGGCAGCTGGGATTTTGATAGCAATAGCATTGACTCTGTATATTAATTGGGGAAATACTACCACCTTAACAATATTAAGTCTTTCCATCTGTGAACATGGATGTCTCCATTTATCTAGGTCTCCTTCAATTTCTTTCAATATTGAGGGGGAATTTTCAGCATACAAGTGTTTGATATTTTTATAGTACTAGATACTTGCAGTTTCTTGAATGAAAGGCAAAATAGTAACAGTTCAAGTTGTTTCATAATTATAATAAGAATAGAAATGAAATCTGTTCAAAGTTAACACTGTAATAAAACTTTTAATGATATCACATATTTATAATTTTGATATGAAATATTTTAAATACTCAAAAAGAAGTATTTTTGTATATTAACTTGTTTTTGTTAAGAACAATTCTGTAACTGTAAGTTAGGACAAGCAAAAATAAAATGTAATATATCTCGATTTAAGAGATCAGCTATTCATAACAGCAATGGCAACAAAATTCTTTCCACAGGCAGCCAGGCATCAAGAAAATTTCCTCAGATAAACAGATCTATCTCAGATTATTCAAGCAAGCTGGAGCAGAAAACAGGTATATGCTGCTCATTGATATCTTTACTCAAACTTATGATATCAATCACATTGTAACTTACACTTATTTGTATAATTCTTTAGGAAAAACAGAACTATTATAAAGTTAACCACATTTCAGAGAACTAGATTTAGTGATTCAGCATTAACACAAATATCTTACAATTCTATGAATCATTACTTGCCACTTGCTACTAATTTCACATCCATATTCAATATTCTACAGAGAAAAATCACATTTTTCAATATTAAATTTATATCATCTATTTACAGTATCTTAGTGTGGATCATAGGATTTTAAGGTGATGGGTTTATTAAGGATAAATCAATACTGATATGTATGCATAAGGCCTAGACCAGATGAATAATTACAATGCAAGGCAATTTGCCCATATTCTCAATTTGCAGAATCAGTGAAGCGTTTCCATTCAAAATAATAAATTTTCATGGTAAAAGAAGATCATGAAAATAAAACCAAAGTTAAGCTTCCCCTCAGGTTTGAAAAAAGAAGATCTAGTGCCAAAGAATTAAATTCTAGGCAGGAACTGGAGACTTCCAAAGCTTCTTAGTAGTGCTGAACTGGCCACTGTCTTAGTGTTTATGCATTTCTAAAAAAACAGTGCTGCCTGTAGGATGGAGATGGTATGTAACACAACAGCTTCAATAGGAAAGTGATGACAAAATAATATTTAAGGTACCAAATAGCCAAATAATAAAGTCATTTAGATAACTTTTTAGAGTTTATTGATATCATGAGCATTATCATAAGCATGTTATCACTGTCATCAGAACACTGCTCAGTCAACTCAGTCCAAGATCTAGAGAAGACAAAGCCCATGTCTTTGAAGGGTTACACACAAAAATGTTCATAAAGGCCTAGAAAAGCACTAAGTGAATATTTGGAAGTGAGTACATGAATCCGTGTATACACCACATGTAGAAAAAGGCTCAAAACATACTGATATTGGTATAAATATAATAATATACTTGGGTTACTATGGAAGAAACAAATATTGAGAATAATTTAAAAAACTAAAAGGTGTGTTTAGACTACCGTATAATGTATTTCACATATGAAAAATGACTCATTCATACGAAATCTAACAGAAGAAAAAATATTTTATTTAAAATTAGAAAAAAACTAAAAGAAAAAATGAGCATTATATTATTATTTTCATATACATATTATTTGAACCATGAATTGTTATCATACCATATAAAGAGGTCATACAAACTGGTAAGAAAAACACAAGATAAAGAACAAAATTTTTGAATAATGTATTTCAACAAGGTGACTGGGTTTAAACCCAAATATAAAAATCAAAAGGAATAATTTCTACATCAGCAATATCCTTTTAAGAAATGTAAAAGAAAAGTAAACCTTTTCCCAACAGCAATAGAAACTACAAACAAGATGGTAATAAACTCAAGGGACTTCCCTAGTGGTCCAGTGGTTAAGACTCCGTGCTCCCAATGCAGGGCGCACAGGTTCCATCCCTGGTCAGGGAACTAGATTCCACATGCCACAACTAAGAGCCTGCGTGCTGCAACTAAAGATCTCGCATGCCGCAATGAAGATCTCGCGTGCTGCAACTAAGACCTGGCACAGCCAAATAAATAAATATTGTTTTTTAAAAAGATGGTAATAAACTCAAGATGAAATGAGAAAGACTTTTACTAGGAAGAAAATTCATAATACTGAAGGGCACAAAAAATGGCCTTAATAAATGGAGAGACAAGGCAATGGAAAGACTACAAGTTAGAAAGTTGTTATCCCTCCCTCAAATCATCTTAAATTAAATACCATACTCGTTAACATACCAAAGGTGTTATTAATGAATTTGATAACCTGGTTATCATATCCTTCTGAAGAAATGGTACAAAAATAGATAAGGAACTTTGGAAAAAGAAAAAGCATCACTTACTGGATATCACAGCATACTCTATAATAGTTAAAACAGTACAACCACAAATTTTTTATACCCAGAGAATAAGTCCTATAAATTAAAATAAGATAAATAATCCACTAGAACAACATGAGCAGAGATGTGAACACACTCATGACAGCAGAGGCAAAACTTGGCCATTAGACCAAAAAATGAAATGAAAAGATAATCAACCTTTCTAGAAATCATAGAAACAACCTCTATGACAAAGATATACCATTCTTACCTATTCAGTGGTAAACTTTTCCGAGTTTAAAATTATCATGTATTAGTAAAAGAGTAAGGACATATGCACGTTCATAGATGCTGATGGAATATGAATTAGTACTACCATTTTGAAGAGTAATTAGGCATCAACTACTAAAATCTAAGATGCACGTATCTCATGACCCAAAATTACAGTGATCAATCTACTTTTCAAAAAATATACTAATACATGTGGGCAAGAAACCAATGTAAGGATGTTCACCACAACATTGTTTGAAATAGTAAAATAGCAGGAACTAACTATATGTCTATGAAAAGATAAGGATTAAATAAAGCATGGTATAATCACACTATAAAATAGTAGGCAGCAGTGAAAATATAACGGTGATAACTCATGTTACCAGCTAAGCTGTATGTGAAATAAAAATGAAGTATACAATACCATGTTACCATTTAAGTAAATATTATATATATTTAAAATATTATATACATATATACACATTGACCATCTATATCTTTGAGGCACTCTCATGGTGCCCCCCTAAGTCAACCTCAGCCCATATTTGAAGGCAGATCAGTGCAAACATTTCATCTCTGTAGACAGCCAAAAACTAGAAACTTAAATTCCAATCAATGTAACATTACACAGAAATTAACATAAAGGAAGATTTTTTTTTATTATGTCAGTAAATGCTTAGATATGTTTAGTTTAAAAAAATAGGACATAAAATTATATCTCAGCTTTGCTTTAAAAAAACCTCTACGTGACAAATTCAGATATACTCAAAGGGGAAAAAAGCTCAAAATTCGCCAAATGTTCACTGGATAGATGGACTGCTGTAATTTTTATTTTCAAGTTTCTTTTTCTGGTTGCTTTCTAGATGTTCTACAATGGGCATGTATTGTTGAAGTGTCAAGGACAAAACATGTTCTTTCTGAAACAGTGTATCTTCTGTTATTGCATTCTTGAGATACCTTTATACAGAAAATGCCAAAATATTTCTCTACTCCCAGCCTATCACCTTCACTGCAGTCCCACTCTTCAGCTGCCTACTGAGCAGTTATCAGCATCCCAGCTTCAGTTATCCTGTATGTGACTGCACCTCTCCCACTGCTGTGCTCACTGATCCCATCTTCCTGCTGGCTCAGCCCTGTCCCAGTTCCCAGACCAAGGCAGGACTGAATTTACAAGTACTAATACAAGGTCAGCCCCTCCTCCATCTCTCTCCCATCCTTTGTGAGAAAATGTTTCCAATTTGGGGCTGCCTGGACTTTTTTGATCCATGCCCCTGAGAAGTCAGTACCACACTGTAATACACTTTGTATCATACTCTGGTATTAAACCATTCAGGTACTTTGCACCTCTACTAGATTGTCAACTCACAGGGTCAAGTACTATATCTTACTCATATGGATCCAGGGCTGTGTCCCCCAAAACAGCAATTTGAATAATTTGTAAGAAAGTATCTGATGAATGACTGCAACATTTGTTTAACCAGAAAACCTGTCTGGGGCTTCCCTGGTGGCGCAATGGTTGAGGGTCCACCTGCCGATGCAGGGGACACGGGTTCGTGCCCCGGTCCGGGAAGATCCCACATGCCGCGGAGCAGCTGGGCCCGTGAGCTGTGGCCGCTGAGCCTGCGCGTCCGGAGCCTGTGCTCCCTCAACAGTGAGAGGCCCGCGTATCGCAAAAAAAAAAAAAAAAAAACCTGTCTGATTTGTTCAAAGACAGAATGAGTTTGGAGACTTAATTCAATCAGCTAGTATTTATTAAGAAACTAATGGGGGCCCAGGATTATAACAGGGAAATATTAGAGAAAGCAAAGGTATGGCTCCTCTCCTTGATACAGAATCTAAAGTGGTTGACACCTTTAAAAAAAACAGAAAATAATTACTGTTTTAGCTTCTGCCTTAACAAGCAAAACATGAAAATCTTGTTGCCTGAGGTCCTGATTTCACAGATGGGCAAACTGCAATCGAGTTTGCCTGCCTGGATTCCAGACTACTGCCAGCACTGACTTTTGCCTCCTGTCCCAACTCCATGGGCCCCAGTACGCCTAGCTCTGCTTGTCAGTATGTGTATGCTTGCCCACTTTGAATGATCCCCGTGGATCTAGACTCCTCCCCCCTCCCCCGGTTCATGCTGTATGCTAGAGGAATGTTTCCCTTCCTCTTTTCCTAGGGTACCTCTGTCACCTGTTTCTGTATGCATTCCCACAATAACAAGCTGTGACTACAATCCTAGTTTTCTGCTTCAACCTCTTTCCCACAAGACTGACAACATCGTGGCAGGCCTCTAAAACCGTAACAAACACTGCTGCTCGCTGACCCAACATTCATTCCCCTTTTTCTTAACTAAACTGCCGTTTAGCTCAGCCATCCCCTTAGCCTCCTCCACACAGCCAGGAGCTTCAGGGAAAGCGGACCTCATCCCGGCCCCAGCAGGTGGATTCCTCATTAGTCTAAGTCTATCATGTATGGTATTCCTTTTCCCCTTACTGTTGACTGGATCGGGGATCCAGTGCTGGCCAGTGAGATCAGAGGTGAGGGAGAACTTGTGGCAAAAGTTTCCTCGTTTTTTTCTGGAAGAGATACCACTGCTGCACGATGGTGTGCTCAGCACTGCAGCAGCCAAGACACCAATGCTGAGGATGAGGTCTAGACACAGAGGGATCAGAGAGAAGCGCAGAGGGGATACTGACCAAGGTCTCATACCTGGAGCCACCCATCCTCTGCATTTCTTGGCACTTTTACAAATCTTTTTGAATGCTTTCCCTTTCCTCTGCTGCCAGGTTACAGATAAGTAAAGGGCATATTTCTAAATAAAATACATCAGCAGCTTTTTTTTCTACTTCAAAAAAGTAACTTTAAGATGGGGATTTGTCGGGTATTTGGGTTTTTTTAGTTTCAAGCTATTATGAGAAAAGCTGCTATTAATTTTCATGTAAATGCCTTTGTGTGTGTTTTCATTTCACCTGGGAGTGGAATTTCGGGATTATACATTAAGAGTATTTTTAACATTAAGAGAAAAACGTTTCCCAAAGTGTTACATTCCCACCAGCAACGTATGAGGGCTTCACTTGCTTCACATCCTCTCCAAAACTTGATATTGTCAGTCTTGTTAAATTTAGCCATTCTAGTGTTTGTACAATGGTAACATATTGTGGCTTTTAAATTTCATTATTTGGGTGACTGATAGACTTAATTACCTTTTCATGTGCTTACTGGTCACTGGTATCTCTTTTTTATGAAATATTTCTTCAGATATTCTGTTCATTTTTTTGGTTGGATTGTTTGTTTTATTGAGATGTAAGAGTTCTATATACAGTTAGTCCATTTTCAGATATATAGAGATAGAAATAAAGATACATAGATCTAGCAAGTCTTGAGTCTTTTGAAGAACAAAAGCTTTTTTTTTTAATTTTGATAAAGTCTAGTTTATCTTTTTCTTTTAACTTTATGATTAGTGCTTTTGGGGCCCTATCTAAGACATCTTTACCTTACCCCAATTCACAAAGAGTTTCTCCTATGATTTCTTGTAGACGTTTATATACTCTAAACCATAGACAAATCTCAAACACATTTATACTCAATGAAAGAAGGAGACAAAAATGGGTACATATTCTATGATTCAATTTATATTCACTTTTGGAACAGGAAAAACTAATCTATAGAGACAGAAAGCAGATCAAGTGGAAGGGCATTTTTTAGAGCAATGTAAATATTCTACATCCCGATTGCAGTGGTGGGTACATAGGTATATTTATCAACACACAACAGTATTTAAAATGGATGTACTTTATTATATGTAAAACATACCTCAACAAATTTGATCATAAAAAATTTTAATGGGAATTTGGAGCTGGATTGGTTGAAAGACAGGTGACCACACAGTCCTATGGGATAGGATTTAGGGGATAAGACTTTGCTTGTGCTGAAGGCAAAAACATTAACCTTAGAGTATATGTAACTACTTAAATAAATATTACCTAATTCTAAACTCATTAATGCCATATAGCGTTTCAAAGACAGTGGCATTACTCCAACAAGCCACACATATACTGAACTAGTCCCTATCTAGAGGTAGCAACTGACTTGTATTTCCTGTCCAGGAAGGAATCTGAAAAAGGAAAGAGAGGGAAGGAGGGAGAGGTTAAGAAAGGGACAGATTTCTTAGTTCTTCCTTGGCCCAGAGACACTGTGAAGCTAAATCTGAAGTTTTCTTGGGAAAGGGAAAGCATATGACACTGAAGGTAAAGAGTTTTCTTGAGTAGCAACAGTTTGTGTTTCAAAAAAAAAAGTGGGGGAGGGACACAGTAAGAAATAAATCATTATGCCTTGAAATTTTAAGGGAAATTCACATATGGAATTATAGAATTTTATAGCTAGAAGACACTATATCATCTGGTCTAAGTCACTTAAAATACATATTAAATAAATAAGCCTTGGAGGGTTTGAGGCTTGTTTAGTCATATAATTAGTTAGCTGGTTGAAAATCTGGAGGAAAAACCCAGGTGTCCTGATTCCTGATTCAGTTTTGCTATGAAATTATACTTTCTAGCCCAATGCTGTGCATGGAGCAGACATTTAAAAATGCCTGTTGAATGAATTCATGTTAGGTAATATGATTTTAAAAATACATAGAAAGCATAAGTAAACAGAGGGATAAATTTAGATGCAGACATTTTTTCCCAGTGAATTCTGTATATATTTCTTTATGACATTTCTGCATTTTAGAGGGAAAAAGCAAGAGCATCTTGTGAAATTACTCTGGCAGATATCAATGCCTGAAGAAAAATATTGAGCACAACTGGTAAACCCTCAAGAATTGTGGGACACCCTTTCTTAGAAATAATTGAGGGCAATTAGCTTTTTCTGAGGTAGTTAAGGACACAGTAAGAAATCTACCTCCTCACTAAAAGATGCATCAACGATGTTTAACAACTGCCTCAGGCCCTACAAATTTAAGATAAAGTTGGAAGACGGGATTCTCACTAAACTGTTGTCTAACCACAGTTAAAATCAGATGGGAATGAGGACTTCCCTAGTGGTCCAGTGGTAGAGAATCCGCCTTCCAATGCAGGGGACGCAGGTTCCATCCCTGGTCAGGGAACTAAGATCCCACATGCCGCGGGGCAACTAAGCCCACGTGCCACAACTACTGAGCTCGCATGCCTCAACTAGAACCTGCGTGCGGCAAACTACAGAGCCCACGCACCCTGGAGCCTGCACACCACAACTACAGAAGAGAAAACCCACACCCCACAACTAGAGAGAAGCCCCCGGGCACCACAACGAAGAGCTCGCGCACCACAACGAAAGATCCTGAATGCCTCAACGGAGATCCTGCGTGCCACAACGAAGACCTGACGCAGCCAAAAATAAATAAAATAAATAAATAAATAATAAATAAATCTTAAAAAAAAAAATCAGATGGGAACGAACCATACCCTTTATCCTAAAGCTCAAGGCACATAAGGTAGAAGCAAGATAGAAACAAAATGATACAGGGAAAACACCAAGATTGCTCTGCAATGTACCAGGGAAACTGCAGATTTGGAAACAACTTGCTGACAGCCCCTCCCACAGGCACACTGAGGTACTAAAATGACTGATCGGGAGCTTTGGATGTCACAGGCCGACCCCATGTTACATAAGAAAACCGGCTCCCTGGGTGAAGAGGCATAAAGGCCAGCTGAAACTGCTGGGCAGACAGCTACTGAAACTTACATGAAATCTACACTTACTTTTCATCCCTTATTTCTGAGCCCTCTTACCTTCTTGCTCCCTACTTCCAAACTAAATACCCCACTCAAAAGCTGATGAAGAGACAGATCTGAGCTTTGCCTCCTGTCTCCTTGCTTGGCCACCCTACAATAAAGCCTTTTTTCTCTGTAAAAGACCAAGGCCTCAGCATTGGTCTTTCGGTTGCTCATTGGGCAATGAGCCCACTTGCTCTGGTACAGGAACATCAATCCTCTGGTCTTTTAGGGAGTGGTTGTGGTTTCTGAGTAGGCTGTGGGAGAACTGGCATGCCCCCATTAAGAGTTCATGACTTCAGCTGTGAAACATCAAGGCGCCATAAAAAAACGATATTGGATTTACTGCAGGTACGTAATGAACAATATGAGCCCGATTTACACATATGAGCATATTAAAAGTGTCCTATTAATTGAACAGGCAGTTATAAATTTCTCAGCTCAATAGATGAAACAAAATTAATTAATTTTATCTCATCCTTACTCCACAGTTCCCTGTTCTCTATAAGTTAAGGTCACCACCTTAACTTAGAACACAGTTGCTTCTTTTTCACTCCCTTTAATGCACACTGTCTTCACATATGAAAGATAACAGTCTGAGTTGTATACACAGATATGGCCTTTAAATAAGAAGGAATAAAAGCCCTATAAAATTAAGCTTTATAAGGTCAGACTATCACTTTTTTATAATGTGTTACAAGTAATGATCTCAAAGAGTTGTAGAATGCGTATTTGTGGTTGAGTTAGAATTCATCTCCAAGATAAAAATTCACTTATGAGGAAAATTAAAACATCTCAAAGTAGTTTGTCAAAAATCACTGGTGCTTTAACATGAAACTGACTAGACATGATACATTTGAAAATGTTTTATTTAGATCCACTGCATCTTTAAAACATCAGAATATTAAGAAAACTTCCAAAATGGAAAATAAAGATGCTACAGTCTATGGTGTTAAACTTCTAGCTTTTGGAAGTACATTCACGTTTTTAGCTATATATCTTAACATAATATTCATGAGACTAATTTTGTATATATTAGAACTACAAAAAAATAATTATAAGAGTATTTTACTATTTTGGAGGAAGGAATGAAATTATATCTATCTATTAAAAATGAATTAAACATGAGCACTATAAACACTGAAACTTGTAACTTGCAGGTAAAATTTTCTGAAAATCCTTTTTTGATAAAATAATTCAAATCATTTATGCTTTTGGATACATGTTTCAGGGATATATATTTCAAAATAGTTAATAAATACCAGCCAAAAATAAAGGTATGTCAACAGACGTAGCCAATGAGCAATTGTCACCCCACACTGAGCAGATATTTAACTTGCTCAGTGTACAATCCCAGACAGCCCCTCTGCTGTCATCACACCCTAGTCTCCCAGTAAACACTTGAAAGGGCATAACCCATTTGGAATCATTAATAATCCTGAACACCAAAAAAAGGAAGAGAAAAAAAGGGCCTGTGGTAACAAGGAAAAGTCAACAACGAAGTAAAAATAAAGTTCCTGGAAATACAATTACCCTTACAATTACCAGCTTTATGTATGACAAAATAAAATAATCATAGTTACTATTCTCCAAGTATATATTCTGGAATATTCGTGGGTTAAGGCAAAACAAGAGAGACGTGATAATCATGATATTAAATCTTTATTGTCTAGAAAGCTCAACTTTCTCTCTGCCTTGAAGTTTAAGGAAAAGAGAAAGAATACTCTGGGTCCTCATTGTGACACAGACCTTGAATTCTGTGTCTTGGTGTGGGGCTTTGCGTGAGACAAAGAACTAAAACAGGTCCTCTGGGTAGCTGCACATTCTGTGATAAAATGGATCCCACAATACAACAAGTTGTCTTGTCCCAAGTGATAGTGTAATTACTCTGACTATATATGTTTAATACCGTTTAATACACTCCCTAGTATTCAAGTAATTAGTCTTCCCAAACACACGGTGCTTCTCTCCTCTCTGCTTTTGTTCCAGCTGTGGTACCCACCCTGCATGAAATCCTTCCCAGGAATCTCTGTCCAAGCCCCAGTGCTACTCCTGAATATAATTTTTCCCTGGCTACATAAACAACCGTCCTCTTCAGAATCCCTCTAACTACTTGCTTCTCATTTCTTTCCAGTAAATAATCATATATTGTCTTGGATTGTTCTTAAGCCATTTCTCCTAGTTATAATAATGCTTAAGACACACTTTGTTTATTCCAAGTACTGTGTTTGACACATTTAATTAACCCTTAAAGCAATCCTAAGAATCGGGGTCTACCATAATTCCCATTTTGTAAATGAGGAGAAAGACTTAAACACTACGAAAGGGCTCAACACTCTACTATTAAGTAGAGCATGCGCTAAAATTGAAAGCTCTCTCCAAAGATCTTGTTCTTTGCCACTGTGAAATATGACCTCACACAAATGCCTGTTCTCCTCAACTAGGCTGTAAGCTAAGGTTAAAGAGAGTGTCTTTTGGCATCTTTTGAATAGTGCATATACTTAGCTGAGGGTTGAGCAGGTTTTAAGAACTCTGAGAAAGGCACAGAGAATGTTCCAGAATATTTCCTACAGGGTCCACAAGATGTTGTACTGGGTCTTTTTCTGTACCACACATTCTTAACAGTCCAGTGAACCAAAGGCAGAAACCTCCCGAAATTAAATTCTTCAGAGGAAGTTGGTCTTTATCTGTAAACTGAATAATGATCAGAGTAGCAGGCTGCTTTTTGAAGATGCCAGTTCTTCTTCTGTTTCATATTTTATTCACTTTAACTCAACTCTCTCTCAAAATCTTGCTGTAAACAAATGTTTTCTATTTGTTAATAACCTTATAAATTTTGTTTTCACTAAGTAGATGAATGTTTACAAAGTAGACAAATAAACAGTATCTTTGTTTCCATAGTAAGCACAGTGTTAAAAACAGAGGCATACACCCACATCACTCTGTATAGCAAAACCGCAATCAAGAAAAAGCAGGGCTGACTGAGGGGCTGCCTCTTCCCCACACTCACAACCATGAAGCTCCACAAAGAAAGAACAGGAGAGATGCTGGAAGGGGAAAAGTCACGTGAAAGTACATTAGGATAAAACTAACTTATTGTATTCATATATAATTACTATTAAAGTCTTTCACTAGCTTCATGGCATTCCGGGGAAATGAACAACAACAACAAAACACTCCTACCTACAACTGTGTCTGCTATTAAGTAACGTAACCACTCAAATATGGACAGGGTTGATGGCAATTCTGCATTAGAATGTTGGTAACACTGACAATTCGACCAAGCCATATGGCTTCAGTCAGCCAAGCCATTTATGGAATTGCATTCCTATCAAGGGGAGTTGGGGCAGGGGGTAGATCCATCATTCCTAATATCACACACTTCCCCAAAACCGATGCAGATGATTAACTGTGTCAGCTTTTCATCAAATCAGCACTCAATCACTTTGGAAGGTAATTCACTTCATCTCAACTCCTACTTTACATTCCCATAAAATGTGAAAGTGCATATTGCACTACTGGCATATAATAACTTAAATGAAAAGAAAAAAAAAATCAGTAATTTGCTCCACAGCATAGTTTCTTACTGGCAGCTTCAATGAATCCACCATTAATTTCAGTCCCTCCCCAGATACTCATTAAGCATAAAACATAGCTATTTATAGATATTAAGAGGTTTTTATATTTTTTATTTTTTAAAGAGAGTATAGATAGAACAAAATACAGGCTTCTAAATATTCCATTTCTGAGTTATACTGTTTGTTGGACCTTTCTGAAATGATGAATACACTAAAAATTCTGAGACAGGGCTGTCCCGCCATGTATGAATAAACTTTTCAGCAACAATGCTTGCAAACAAGAACATTGCCAAATCACTACTAATATATGTAATAGAAGGCGTCGGAGTGTAAGCTAAAGAAAGCAAAGTAAAATATATCATTTGGTGAAAACAAGTGGTGCAAAACCAACTGAAATTTTAAATTGTTAATGATGGTCCCAGAGCTAATTTAACTTTTCCACTGGTGTAAACACAGACAAAATTACACAGTATGTTTCCAACATCTTCACAATTTTTGTAACGTAGATGAAAAAGGGTAAGGATATCTGCTAAAGGTATAATGCAGCTAATGCTATCAAAATGGTATATTTCTAAGCCTGTGGAGTATAACCTCATTGCTCCAAACTGTCCATTGTCCTCCTTTAGAAGTTAACTCATGATGAACGAAAGTGCATCTCTTCCACTCTTCTGCTCCCTGTTTTCCCAAATCAATCTACCCTAGTGTTTTGTATGCTGACCAAAACATTCCACAAATAATGCTGTGGTGCACACACATTAAAGTTTAGAGAGTTTCTGCCTCTGAAGTATAGATAGTGACAGAACCAAGGACACAAGGGTTCAATTCCAAGGCAAATATTAGGCGGGTGGTTTGAAAATATCAACCCAAAGAGGCCTAGGGGAAAAGGATACAAGCATCCACTGTCACCACCCTCCCTCTCCCCTCCCCTCCCCTCTTCCTCTCTTGTTCTCTTTCTCTCTCTTCTTCCCTCCTTGTGGCTTCTCACACAGAGACAATCAAAGCCGGGAAAGCTGGATTTTAAATTAGTGAGACACACACTGGGAATATGTAATTCCCAGAAGAAAAAATAAACTGCTACAGAGGGGAGTCGGGGGTTGTTGGCAACATGTCTAAGTGACAACCCTCCCCACCCCCACCCTAATACAGCAAAAATCCATAGATTCCTCCTCGACCGACCCTCTTCGCCTTCCAGTTCCCAGTACTCTATCCAACTTGACCCTTAACCCAAATAACATTGAAATCCACAGGGCATCCACTGTGCAAGAGTGTGTCTCTCAGTATATGTACCCAATTTTTTGGAAGCCCCTGAATCCGGACAGTTGTGCCAGGCAAGGGATCTCCCACCGTGGAAGGGGTGAAGAAAGGGGAAAAAAAGAGATGGGATCAAATGGAAAGGGAGGCAGAGCTGCGCTCTAGGGCGAGTGGCTGCAAGGAAGACAGGGAAGAATGAAAGGGTGGGAAGGAAGTGGGGCTGGGAGAGAGGAAGAAAGGGATGAAAGAAAGGCTGGAAGGGAGAAAGGAGGGGAGAGGAGAGAGGGATGTTGGGAAGGATGAGGGCGGGAGGGTTGGGGAGCTGGGAGGGAGGGGAGGATGGAGAGGATGGGAGGGAGATAGGGAGGGAGGGAGGCAGGCAAGGATGGAGAATGCTCTGCCCGGGACTCACCTCTGTGGGTCGGTGGGAGTTTCTCGCCCTCCTCCTCTTTCTCGCCCGTTCCCAGCAACTGGAGGGGTAATCACAGAAGGGACTGGAGAGGCGGCGGCGGGGAAGAGGGCAGCAGCTGCTGCAGCCGCCTCTGGCCGAGGTGCGCTGCCTCCTGCTCCGCCCGCCAGCCCGGGTCTCCGCCTCACTCGGGGCTGGAAGCGAAGCCGCTCCCCCCTCCCCCCGCCCGCCCCTCGTCCTGCCCAAGCGCGAGCGGCAGCGGCCCAGATCGCCGCTAGGGGAAGAGGCCAGTGCGCAGGCGCGGCCGCTTGCTCTCGCGCGCGCCCTCGCGGCTTCCCAGCTGCCGCGGCTCCGCGGTCCGCGGGGCTGGAGAAGGCACGGGGTGGGGGCCACCTGCGCGCGCGGCCTGAGGAGCGCCGGTGGGGCGGGGAGGAGCTGGGGAGGCGAGGCGGGCCGCGCCTCAGGTGGGGGGAGGGGACGGTGGCGAAGGGGCACTGCCGAAGGGCGCAGGTGCCGTGTCCATGACAACCGCGTTACCCCTGGGCGGGGGAAGCGGTGAGCCGCCCGAGGACCAGGGACAGACACCCAGTGCGGGAGAGGTCCTGGGGGATATGGGGACGAGGGTTGCAGAGCAGGATGAAAGGGAGAGCCCGAGAGGGCGCGTGGCAGGAGAAGGGCAGGGCCCCAGGGCAGCGAAGGTAGTGACTGACGCAGGAGGGAGGTTTGTTGGGATCTGGAGGACCGAGAGAAAGAGGATTGGACTTTAAAAGGGACTAGGAGAGGGTGGAAGTGTTAAAACAAATGGCACAATTGCTCATTTCACATGCCTTTATTGAGTGCTGTCTCTGTAGAGGGCATTGTGGTTCTTTTATCGATTCAAAGAATATTACTGAGCCCTTAATTTGTACTAGGCACTCTACTTAGGCATGTTGAGATGTCCAAAAATGTTTAGTATACGGTGTTTGTCCTCGCGGAGGTTATACTTTAAGGAACTTACACAGAGATTTCAGGGAGCAAGTGCTCTGCCTACCACCATCAACTGGGGGTTGATGGTGGTGGACTTAACTGTTACAGAAGTGCTAGAACCGAAAAAGGTGCACAGCTTTATCAAATACGAAAGGTAAGTTACACTTACCTTTGTTCTGCCACAGTGCCAAGTGACTTTTTAAATCAAGAGAGAAAAATAGAGACAAACAAACCTATGGCAGTTTGGTATGGCACAAGTGATACTGCATTCACATGATGCAAACTGGCCTCGCCTACAAGCATCAGTGTGTTTGTTCATGCCAACAGTTGCGCGAATTTATATCACATGGTGCACGCATTTTTTCCACTCCTTCTTCATTGGCAACATCAGCTATGTTACATCCCTCGTTCATTCCCAAGCTGGTATCTGCTGCAATTGTTTTAAGATTGTGTGAAACCCATGTGACTTATTCTCTCCAGTCAATGACTTTAGACCTCTATCTCTGTCCATTCCTCTATCTTTCCCACCCAATATCTTTTTGCCTTTCTTTTTTAGTGACACCACCACTGTGCCAAATTAAAAATCCCTGAGAGAATATGGACAGGAATCACCAGATGTAGGGTTAAGAAAAAAAATCCCTTAGCCTAGAACGATGTTTCAGGACCATGGACAGTGCTGTCGCATGCTCCTCCCACCAAGCTTTATCCTTAGGCTCAGCCTATGGATTCAGGAGAAAGACGCTAAGAAGGTTCAGAGTGTGCTTCAGGAAGTATATGCCGAGTACCAAATGATTTGTGACAAAAGATAGGAACAGAGTAGAAAAAGAGAAAAGCATACCGTGGACTGGAACAAGTAGAAAGCAAGTGGACCCAGACAGACTTTGAGTAAAGAATGGGTAAGATTTAGGGAGGCACCACAAGGCCCTAAAGTGGTAAGAGGGGGATAGTTTAGAGAGGGAGGTGCTTGAATAAAAATAGGGATACTTCATGCTACTACTATACAGTATCTTCCTGGAGTCAGAGGACACCTCTGACTTCAAATGGTCCAAGAATGTGGAAAGTAGTTCCAGTTAAATGAGGTAGAAAAATCTCTCAAGGATGTTTTGTCGTTGTTACTCTGATTTTTTCATTCTCTAGTCCAGCTGGTAGGGGATAAACCAAAAAATACAGGCCAAAGAGTTACCAGACCTCTCTTTACTGTTGAGAGCATTCATTTATAGCTTTGTGTGTTGTTTTAAATTAAGCTTAAATTTATAATTCTATATTTTAATTGGCAGCAGACAGACAGGAGGAAAACAAAAAAAAACCTAATGTAGACCAAGTGCTGTCTTGTCAAAATGAGATGTCCCTCGCTTTTGTCTTGTAGTGACTTTCAAAACTATTAGATATTATTGAGAGAAATTTAAAAGTCATTTGCAAAATATTTACAGGGTTTTTGCCCATGAAATTGCTTTAAATTAGAGTTAGTAAAAATAATGGCATAAAAGCCATCCCTGATTTCTCAGACCCCTGGTCCCCTTACTCTTCCTTCCGAATGCACCAGACTGTTGTCTGTCAGTCAGATAATGATAAGAAATTACTCAGACAATGGGTTTAAGTCACCAGCAGGCAAATGACAGCTGAAATTTTTGTTCTCTGCCTCCAAAAACTTTGCTAACTCTTTTATATTTTGAATGAAGGGGAAACTCCAACCCCAACCTACTTCACGGAAACATCCAAATTGAGTATTATTTTAGCTATATTTATTTCTCTCAGATAACAGTCTAAACATCCCTGTATAAATAAAGGCTATCATTTGATACTGAAAGGCTATCATTTTATTTGTCCCCATTCTAAACCAAGAGGAAATTTTAGAACTTTATTTCTTTTGTTTTGAGACTGCTTGTGAGTCTGGCTGTTTTCAGTTTTCTCGATTTAAGTATTGTCCTTCATTTCAATGACATAAACGTATACAGCCCTAAGAAAAACAAGCAGTTTTTCCCTTCCCCCATTCATATTAAAGATTTATGCCAAGCTAAATAACAAACAAAAAGAGTACTGTTTAAAGTGCATTATTGTGTACAAATGGAAAAACATACTGTATGTAACTAAAATACTGTTTTACCTGCAGTGATATGACATCTAGATTTTTAGAATAGTCTCCAAACCAATACTGGCAAATCCTAAGTAAAATTATCCTTAGTGCTTATACATTTAAATATCAGGTCCCTACACACTGGGACCCTCATTCAGTCTGTCAGCTCCTGAAATATCTCTGTCAAATCCTCCTGAGATATTCATTTTTTTTTAATTGGAGTATAATTGTTTTACAATGTTGTGCTAGTTTCTACTGTACAACGAAGTGAATCAGCTATATGTATACATATATCCCTTCCTTCTTGGACCTCCCTCCCACCCACCCCCAGCCCACCCACCTAGGTCATCGCAGAGCACTGAGCTGAGCTCCCTGTGCTATACCACAGGTTCCTACTCGCTATCGATTTTACACATGGTAGTGTATTTATGTCAAAACTAACCTCCCAATTCATCCCACCATCCCCTTCCCTTAGACTTTATATTTTATAGCAGTTTTAGATGCACAGCAAAATTGAGCAGGGAATACAAAGAGTATCCATATATACCTCCTGCAACCACCCACGCAAAACTTCCCCCCACTACTGACACCTCGCCAGTGTTACATTTGTTAAAACCTATGAACCTACACTGACACATAGCTATCACTCAAAGTCCATAGTTTACACTAAGGTTCACTCTTGCTGAACTTTCTATCGGTTTTGACAAATGTATAAATGACACGTATCCACCACTGTTTCATACATAATCATTTCACTACTCTAAAAATCTTCTGTACTCTGCTTATTCATTCTTCCTTCCCCCAACCCCTGGTGACCTCTGATCTTTTTGCTGTATACATAGTTTTCCCTTTTCCAGAATGACATATAGTGGGAATCATACAGTATATAGACTTTCAGATTGGCTTCTTTCACTTAGTAATATTCTTTTTAGTGCTGAATAATAATATTCCATAGTCTGGATGTTCCAGTTTGTTAATCCATTCACCTACTAAAGGACATCTTGGATGCTTCCAGCTTTTGTCAATTATGAATAAAAATAATATAGAAATTTTACTTTTTAAAAACCTCCTAAATATGTCAGAACTTGTCATGGTATTTTTGCGTATGTATGAGTACCCCAGGACTTATATGTTTCATCTTGTTCTCACAAACCTTGCTACAGATTTCTTCTATTGTCTAAAAAATATCAGCCGATGAAACTCTCACTTTTGTTTTTATGTACTCCATTCATTACTTTAAAAAAATCACTAGGGCTTCCCTGGTGGCACAGTAGTTGAGAGTCCACCTGCCGATGCAGGGGGCACGGATTCGTGCCCCGGTCCGGGAAGATCCCACATGCCGCGGAGCGGCTAGGCCCGTGAGCCATGGCCGCTGAGCCTGCGCGTCCGGAGCCTGTGCTCCGCAAGGAGAGAGGCCACAACAGTGAGAGGCCCGCGTACCGCAAAAAAAAAACCACTAAATATCTTGTTTTATAATTCTTGTTTACTACCTATCAACTCTAACTTCCCTTTGTCAAGCATATTTATCATTCATATCCCTAGTGTGTGTGTGTATATGCTGTTTTAATGTTTGCAAATAAGTACAATGGGTGTTTTAGGAATCACATATATAAAATGTCTTTCTTTTGCATTTTGAAACTTTTCAGCTGCAATGTTATATAGATAGATTGTGGTAGGCAGAATAATGGGCCCCTGAAGATTTCCATGCACCAATTCCTTGAACCTGTGAATACGTTACATTACATGGCAAAAGGAACTTCAAAGATGTGATTAAGATTACGAAATTTGAGAATGGGAGATTTTCCAGGATTATATGGATGGGTTGAATACAATCACATGAGCTCTTGGCTAGAGTCAAGAGGTGTATCAGAGAGATGAGGCAGAACAAGAGTCAGAGAGATTCCAAGTGTGATAGTGACTTGAACGGCTTTGCTGAATTTGAAGGGAACCTTAAACCAGGGAATGAGGGCAGCCTCTAGAAGCTGAGAATAACCCCTGGCCAACAGCCAGCAAGGAAACAGACCTCAGTCCTACAACCACACAGAAATGAACTTTGCCAACAACTTGAAAGAGCCCAGAAATGAATTGTTCACCAGGGCCTCCAGAAAGGAACATAGGCCTGCCAACACTTTGATACTATTCTTGTAAGGCTCTAAGCAGAGAAACCAGTGTAGCAGCCCATAAGATTTCTGAACCACAGAACTGTGAGATAAATTTGTTTTAAGCCATTAAATCTGGGGGAATTTGTTAAGGCAGTGATAGAAGACTAATACAGAGAGATTTTATATCAATTATCATATTTGAAAAAAAAAACCAACTTCATTGGATGGCTTTTATGAGTGCTTTTAAATTCCAGCATTACCATATTCTAGTTTTTTGACATTGGGCAAGTTACTTAATGTCAATCAGACTTAGTTCCACAGTCTGTAAAACAGTGACCATTTTTATCTGTGCTCCTGACTTTGTTGTGAGAAATAAATTGTCCATAAATTGCTCTTTCTTTAATTAATATTTCTAATATGAATGAGGAAATGAATCAGACATTAAAATAAGATTATTCCTTGTTATATTTTGACCACTTTGGATCTGTTTCCATAATGTTTTATTTCCAAATAAAATATCGGAGCTTCCATGGTGGCGCAGTGGTTAAGAATCTGCCTGCCAATGCAGGGGACACAGGTTCGAGCCCTGGTCCTACATGCCGCGGAGCAACTAAGCCCATGCACCACAACTACTGAGCCTGTGCTCTACAGCCCGCGAGCCACAACTACTGAAGCCCGTGCACCTAGAGCCCGTGCTCCACAACACGAGAAGCCATCGCAATGAGAAGCCTGTGCACAGCAGGGAAGAGTAGCCCCCAGTCACCACAACTAGAGAAAGCCTGTGTGCAGCAACGAAGACCCAATGCAGCCAAAAATAAATAAGTAAATTTATTTTTAAAGAAAAAAGGAAATATCTTTTATCTTTTCAAAGGAAAAAAATAACCAGTAATATGTCTCCTCAAACTAAATATGTCACTCCCATCTTCAGGCTCCCTAATAGACTCAGGATCCCTTAGAGGAAGATGGGGCAACTCCTTAACAATTTCCAGATTTTATCATTTTACTCTCAATGGTTATCCTGGAAGAGCATTTTTCTAAACTCTGTTCTAAGGAAGAATGGTTCCAGTCTGAATTCTTTCAATAACAAATGACTGCAATCCAACTTAAATTAGTTTGACTAAAAGGGGAATTTTGGCTCACATAGCTGAAAAGCCTAAAGTATGTCTCAGTAAGTTTCAGCTAGATGCAGGTGGTCATCAAAAATATTAATCACGGTGAAGGCTCTGATTGGTTTTGCAAAGGCCTGTGTTCATCTATGAACCAATTACTATGACCAGAGGAATGAGATACTCTCATTCATATGCCCACGCTTGTGACCACATGCAGAAGGAACAATTACCAAAAAGACTTTGAGGAACGGCATGGGAAAGCATACTGCGTAAACCAAAAGTACAGCTGCCCAGTCCAGCACTGTGAAATTATTTAAAAAGTGATCACCATGAAATTTAATTGGTAAATGCTGGGTGAAATGCATTTTAAAGCTTTCCTTCATGAATCCTTAGAATGTCATAATGTGCATGAAAGTTATTTAAGAGAAAGCTATCATATGTAGTGTTTCCTATATTTATTTGATCAGGGAACCCTCTGTCGCAAAGTATCTCTTGCAATGAGTGTTCTAGGAAACATGCTTTGGGAAGAGCTGACCTTAGATTTTGCCGCACTCTGCTGTTCTTTGATTCTCACAGCTTATTAATGAGCTTATTTCTGTTCTTCTTGATTTGTAAAATATCTGATCCTCACTGCCATTATTATTCTTATTATTATAGAACTCAAAGAGTCTTAACTGATAATCCTTCATCTGTGGCTTCCTTATTTTGCAAATGGAGAAACTGAGACTCAAAGTATTTTTTCTCCCATAATCATAGAACTAGTCAATTCCTGTATGAATCATCTGGGCTAGGTTATGCTGAGGTAACAAGTAACCCCAAGATCTCAGAGGGTCACGTGTTAGCTCTGTTTTATATAATTCTCTTTCTGAGACCCACGCTAACTGCACAGCCACTACCGAGATTCTAATTCATCATCGTTACAGAGGGAAATAAAGCAATTAATTGTTCTGGTCCAGGAATAACTTGTGTATTGGATCCAAACTAGTCACGCAGTCCACATAACCACAAGGAACTTTGGAGTGCAAAACTGCCATGAGCCTGGAAATACAAGGAAGCTGAAATGTTTGGTGGACAATCCTGATTACTACAGGGGAAAACGTGTTGGGACAGGATTTTCTGACTTACTTCTCTCTACCACTTTTGAGTTTCAAATGTGATTTGATGATGCATGGTGATAATGATAGATATCATTTACAGAATATGCTAGTGCTAAGGACTTATTAAGAATTTTCCACATATTGACTTATGAGGAGATCACTAATATTATCCACATTTTTACAATGAGGAATCTGAAACACAAGGTGTTTTAATAAGGGTTGCCCCAACTAAAACATGAAAGGTGCCTCATATATTTAAGGCTCTGGGTGTTAATTCTTGCACCAGGTCATAGAGTGGTGGGTGGTGGAGGTGAGCTTTTAATCTATACAATCTGGCTCCAGAGTCCACACTACTCTTCACAGCGCTCTACTACCTTCCCACTGATGGAAGAAAAATAACTCCTTCTTACAATTCAAAACACTAAGTTCTTAGTTCAGCTCTGAGATGGCTGAAGCAGATTCATTTCTTTTTTAACTTAACACATGCACCAAAACATGTTATGAAGGAGCTTTAGGAATTTAAAAAATAAAACAATGAGTACTCCATCAAACAGAAGATTTATACTAACTAAGAAATGTCTACAGTCCTTATTCTACATACAGATGCACTCACCCATGCACACGTGCCTTTCCTCTAGTATTTTGTTTGAAAATATTCTCCAACAATCAGAAATATAAAGGCCAGTGAACAAGCAGATCTCCAATTCTACAAATACTATTGTCCCAAGTGCCTGTTTGCATTGTATAGTATTATATATAATGTTCTAACTAAAAGTTCAAACTCATCCTTGTTAAGAACAAGTATTTGGAAGCCTTGGCACATTGATTTATTCATCCATTCAAGAAACTTTTGACATTTGCCTATTGACAGTCAAAATTCTCAACGTAAATTATTTAGATAAAAGACAGAGTTTGTGCCATCAATGACCTCAGAGTATAATGAAGCAAACTGACAAAGAAGTGCAGTTTAATGCAATGAGAGCTACAGAGCACACTGTTTATTGCTTACCTAGTATCCATTCCACTCTGTTTCCATTCTAACAGCTCTATACCTCTCCATCATGCAGCCCAGGTGCTTTAGGCTGAGGTTAACCTCACCTCTGGCTCCAAGACCAGGCCTGATCTAGGGGGAAATCCCACTAACCTTGTCACAGGCATTAGTTCAAAAGCTCAGGACTAAGCTCAATGTCCCATTTCATTCCCTGGCCAGAGAAGTTGATTTAGGAATTAACATATGATGGAATACGCACAAATGGGACAAAAAAGTTTTCAGTGGCTTCCAAGAAATAACTTTCTTTTCAAGAGAGCTAATAGAAAAAATATCCACTTTTGTTTGGATTTAAATGGCATATGGGTATAAAGTAAGGAAATGACACAGTCTTTTTAGGTATAGGAAGGAAAAGATAGGCCACTACAGATAGCTCAAACAAAAAAGGATTTAATACAGGGAATTGATTTACACAGGTGTTGGAAAGATTGAGTGAATGAGAGAAAATGAAGTAATTTAGACACTGTCATTATTCCATACATTAAAAAAGAGAAAATAAGAAAATTAGTTAACATTTAAAAGTATACACATATACGCCATGCTCTAGAACTCACATACGAATAACTTCCTTTATTTACTACCCATTCCATGTTTACTTTGCCTGCAGCCAGGATCTCAGCTAATATGGTTCTTTACCAGATGAAGGTAAGCCAAATTTTCATTCCTGAGGGTGTGAGTTTTAGGCGGAGCTGTCTCTTTGGGTTGTATAGACTTCCATTAATTTCTCAACTGAACATTAAATTCCTAAGATCCACTCTGGGAAACCTCCTTGGTTCCAGACATCATCTGACTGTCTCCTGTATGGAGGAGTAACCCAACTTCTCCTTGGTAAGCACTCCATAAATCACAGTAGCCCAGTATTTGTCTGTTGTTTCAGTGGAATAAGAAGCCCAAAATAATCAAGTGGCAGACTTAATTTCCATTTCCTTGAAAGCATTATGTCTCCTGGTTAAGACAGTTTTCATTATGGAAATAAGACCACTCAACCAACAGACCTCGAAGTTGTGTGTATGGGGAAAAATTATTGAGGTCCACTTCTCTTCTTAATGAATGGATTAAGAGTAAAACAATTTCATGTGCGGTATCTAATAGAAGCTGGTACTGTGTGATGTAGGAAAATACCCTGAATTTTAAAATTCATGTCTCTCAGCTGGCACTGTATCTAATAATCCAGGAAGACATTCTATGTCTCTGTTAAGGCATCTGCTTCTGGGCCAAGCAGTATATGGTAAGATCAGTGAATTGTATGAGCCCATAGCTGCCCGCCTTTTGCTTTGGAATAAGTTCTTCAGTCAGAAGCAATATTGTATGGAATAATCTTGATGGTGACCAGAGCACTCCAAAAGTCTCCTGATATTGGTGCTGAAAGAGGCATTGGAAGCAGGAAAAGCAGATCCAGCATCCAGAATAAGTTTCAGTTCCCCTGAGGACAAAGTCATTTACCATTTCTAGCTGGAAGAAGTCCAAAGCAATCAATCTGATACCAGGTAGTTGGCAGGTCTCCACAAGGCATGGTGCCATATCAGGGTCTTAAGTTTGACCCTGTAGCTCCTGTACACCCAGCAAGGACGGTAGTCAAATATCTTTGTAGGGCCTCCCTGGTGGCGCAGTGGTTACGAATCCACCTGCCAATGCAGGGGACATGGGTTCGAGCCCTGCTCCGGGAAGATCCCACAGGTCGCGGAGCGACTAAGCCCGTGTGCCACAACTACTGAAGCCCGCGCACCTAGAGCCTGTGCTCCACAACAAGAGAAGCCACCACAATGAGAAGCCCGTGCACCACAATGAGGAGTAGCCCCCCACTCGCCGCAAACAGACAAAAGCCCGCGTGCAGCAACGAAGACCCAACGCAGCCAAAAATTAAAAAAAAATCTTTGTAAAGAAGGACCATATTGTTGAGCCCTTGGAGAACACCTGTGCTACTTTGCAAACGAGCCCATTGAAAAAGCATTGGAAAGGCTAGAAAACTGGTGGCTGGGTGACATCCACAGACCAGGCCATCATGTACACTTTTTGTCTAGGAGTTAAGCACTGTCACTTGGCTTCTGCCATTCAGGGATCCCATTGTTTCCACTGAAATCAGGGAGCCTATTTCAAAATTGGCCTCTTGCAATGTCATACTCAGAGAACAAAAGATAGCCACCAAAAAACTCATTTTCTTTAATTTTATTATGGATAAGTCCAAAAATATGTAAAAGAAGAGGAAGAGTATAATTAATCCATGACTATTTATCATTCAGCTTCAATAATTATCAGTTCATAGTCAATCTTGTTCCATCTATACCCATATCCACCCCCTGAATCACAGAGTTTTCGTGGATTGTTTTATTTCTCTCACTAATGTACTTTACAAATGTCTTTAATGTAGTGTTCTCTGGACCTATATAGGAACATATTAGGGGATGGCCGAGTTACAAATAACAGATACACTCTGTTACTTCTACTTCCCTAAGCCTTGGAATATTTCTTCATTATGTCAGGGAAATTGTAGACTCTGAACTTCATTAACTGTAGGTCACATTAGAGTCTGATGTGTTCACAGCTGAACCACTCCTATCTGCTTAGATAGCACGTTGGATACAGAATCTCTGTAAATCGCCGTTTGTTCCAAAATACTTAGAATCATTTCCCACACATATACCCCAAATTTAAGCTAATATGAATAAAAAATAATAATCTTACAATTCCTTTTTGTATATGTCATGTCCCCCTAGATAGATTTTGCTCTTGCCTCCTAACATATGCCAAAATCTGACTCAAGTCGTAGGTCTGAAGGCAATGAGGCATGGTGGAGATCAGTCTTATCAACAGGCATCCACTTGCAAAGCAACTTCCTTATAGGAGGTTATTACAAGGCCTCCAAAGAGCAAAACACTAATAGCCTTTGATATGGGAGAGTATTTCTACTATCAATGGAAGTTCAAAGAGATTTGCCGGTTTAAGGTCCTCAGTTTCATCCATGTCTAACCAGATATCCATTCTTTCCCAACAAATGCTCAAAAGTTCACGTAAGATACATAGTGAGGCAATGAATTCAACTTACCTTGTAGTCCTGGAATTTTCACTTTTAGATATGGGATGAGATTTAGGATCTCCCCTACAGCTGCAATAAATGAGACATTGTTTTCAGAACACAATAAAACCTCTGTGAGTCTCTGGCCTGCCTTGAACTAAGAGATTAAAGTCCTGGGCTTGTCAATTTCTCTCTATAAGCAATCAAGGGCAGTCTCAAAAAAGCCTTGCCCCACAGGTTTTGTCATCATTACCACTATAGTGGTCAAATGCATTAATCACTTGATTTCCCAGAGCTTTGTCTTCAGTAGGCCTATCATCTAGAGCAACAACAGATAAGAGTTTGGTAAATGAGATGCCTTTGCATGTCATGAATTAGCAGTAACCGGTTTTCCACTGGTGGTAAGATCATCACTATATTCCAGCTAGTTAATGTACCTAACCCAAGAATCCCATCTTTGAAGTCTGTTTCCTGGAACCTGAATAAATAGAAAGCACTCTGATGATTTCAGATAACAGACTTTAATTCTGGGATCTAAGTCAGGAATATTATAACATATTTATTAGAAATTCTTTTTTTTTTTAGTTTTTATTGGAGTGTAGTTGCTTTACAATGTTGTGTTAGTTTCTACTGGACAGCACAGTGAATCAACTATACATATAAATATATACCCTCTTTTTTGGACTTCCTTCCCATTTAGGTCACCACAGAGCACTGAGTAGGGTTCCCTGTGCAATATAGTAGGTTCTCATTAGTTATCTATTTTATACATAGATAACTGTCACTAAAAAAGGGGATGAAGATGTGGTACACCAGAGATTAGTAATTGCTGAAAGCAGCTACTTCATCTAGTTCTTGGAGAATGAAAGGAATAAGATGGTGTAATCAGAGCCCCAAAGAACCCTCACTGCTTCCCTGGTAGGATGACGTCTAGACAGCACAAGTATGGAAAAGGAGCCTGAAATTTGTGCTAGAACTATGGAAGAGGTGCCATTGAAGCTGAAGCTGTATTGCTAATGGATGGAAGAATGCAGTTGCTCAAATACATTTCAAGGAGAAGAACAAGAGAAAAGAACAATAGCTTCTCTATTCCTCCAACTCTCTGATGCCCCACTAGTATCCTCTATTGGAAGAATATAACTAGAGGTTAGCTAGGAAACAAGGCCAAGGAATGTACTTTGTACACCCCTACCCCCAGTATTTCAGAGCAGAGAAGATGGGGGCTGAGAGACAATGGACCATGCAGCTAATGTGATGTAGAAAAATCTTGCAATTATTTTTGTGCATAAGTCATCTTCCTCTGGGTAAGAAAAATTGGTTTGTTCACCCCCCAATGTGAATATAAAAATCTAACTCAAGTTTGTTAAGCACCTACTATATAGGAAATGCTGTTTATATTCCACAGACACTGGCAAATTAGAATAATATTGATACTCTAGAAATGGACACAGATGAAAAGCACATAGCAAATAAATATGTAGTATAATTTCCAGTGTTGATTAAAGCCATGAAGAAAAGTAAAGTGTGGTAAAGAGATAGAGAGCAGGAATTGGTAGAGGCTTTTAAGAGCATTAGGGTATTTCTGTCTGAGAAAGTGACAGATGAGAACAGATCTGAAACAGTATGTAAGTGTGATGGTTAACTTTATGTGTCAACATGAAGGGTGTTTTAGGATGAGATTAACATTTAAATTGGTGAACTCTGAGTAAAAAAGATTGCCCTTCATAATGTGTGGGGGCCTCATCCAATCAAAAGAAGGGCTGAATAAAATAAAAAGACCAGCTTCTCAGAGAAAGAAGAAATTCTCCAGCAGATTGTTGACTCCTGGCCCACACTACAGATTTTGGACTTGCCAGCCTCTATTATTATTTTTTTTTGGGGGGGGGGCCTCTCACTGTTGTGGCCTCCCCCGCTGCGGAGCACAGGCTCCGGACGCGCAGGCTCAGCGGCCATGGGTCACGGACCCAGGCGCTCCACGGCATGCGGGATCTTCCCAGACCTGGGCACGAACCCATGTCCCCTGCATTGGCAGGCAGACTCTCAACCACTGCACCACCAGGGAAGCCCCAACCAGCCTCTATTATTGTGTGAGCCAACGCTTTATGATATTTATATCTTCTATTGATTCTGTTTCTCTGGAGAACACTCACTAGTACAAGGAACGATGCTTGCAAGGCTCCATGTAGGATCGTTTGGGGCATAAGAAGTAGCAAATGCCAATAAAAAACTTTAAAAGAAGAAAGCAGCAGCAAATGTCAAGGTCCCAAGGTAGGAACAAACTTGTCACATTGAAGGAATATTGAAATGGAATAGAATGGCAGGAGTGGAGTGAGTTAGAAAAGAGCAACAAGAGACAGGGCTGGAGAGATCTAGAAGGACCTTATTACATAGAGTGTCTGAGGTGATGGAAAGGATTAAGGATTTTGTTCTTTTTTCTAATGGGAAGCAACTGAAGTGTTTTGGTCAGGAGAGTGACATAACTTGATTTTAATTTTCAACAGATCACCATATGACTACTAAATGGATAATTGACTTAGGGGACCCACTCGGAAGCACAGATACAAGGTAGCAGGACATTGTATCAGTCTAGGAAAGATGGGGTGGCTTTGTGAAGTCCATCCTACCCCTGACCTTTGACTTACATGATATGATTTATTTTCTTGTTGTTTAATATAGCTTGACTTGAGTTTTCTATTACTTGCAGCTATAGTGATCCTGGCTGACACAAAATTTGGTACAAGTGTATGGTGCTGAACCAAGGTAGAAGGAGGTCAATGAAAAAAATCTTCCCCTCTTGGACTAGGAAGTTGGTGATATTTGCTATGCAATTATAGAAAAGTTGGCTAAAATGACACTTCTTCTATCTTAGGAAAAGGCCATGTACTTATAAATGGTGACATATAGGGTGACTGAGAAGAAAAAGTCAGGACGTCAATCTGTTTTGGGTTAGTCTTCCAGCCTCCAGTGAAGTCTACAAAAAAGATATGGCTTACTTTAAAGGGAACTTTCTGAAAATAGGGAAGAGAAAGATTGGCAGAAAATACCATTCTTTTCTTCCTATCGACTGAAAGCCAAACTCTTTCAAATCCCAAGCTAAGGTTTTTGCTACGAGGACAGAACGGTGGGAGACATTGGGATAAGATGAGCCTAACTCCTCAGACCTCTCGCAAGGAAATTCTGCTAATCATTTTCAGCTGGTTAATCATGTCATTGTGAAGGTGCAGGGGGAATTTAACTTGTGGTAATTATGACAGTTTTGGTGCCTTTTCATCTAAGTTTTATTTTTTTAATTGCTCTGAGACAGAGACCAAGATGAAAGTGTCATTCAGTTCCAAGGTAATGGGCATTACACAGAAGCTTGTTGCTAAGATAATGAAATGATCAGAGTCAGACTTTGACCAGGTAAACTACCGTGTGTGGTTACCATGCTTGCAAAATTTTTGCAAACAAAAGATCAAAACCTGTTAATTTTTCAAGCAAGCTGAACTGCCAAAGAAATTCTAAACCAGGCTAAAAACAGTCTTTGATTTCTTAAACCCAGAAAAATTTTCAGATCCTCAAACTTGAATCACCTGGGACTGGACTGCAAACACCACACCATCACTACAAAGGACATTCCCTTCATGGCCATTTTAAATATGACTAGGGAGTAAAATGGACAAAGGACACCCATCCCAAAATTTGAACTGGGTACTGTCAGTTTGGCTGACCAAGGATCTCACTTCTCTTGCAGGTCATAAGATAGTTTATATTTCTGTCCAAGAGGATGTGGTATCTATTTATCATCCTGTGACACTAGTGTTTCTTACCCCATTCATCCCCTTTTTCAACAGAGGTTTATTTTGTTTTATATCTTGTTGTTTTTATTTATTTTTTAAAATTTATCTTATAGAAGTATAATTGATTCATAATGTTGTGTTAGTTTCTGGTGTACAGCAAAGTGGTTCATATATATATATAGATAGATAGATAGATAGATAGTTTCTTTTTCATATTCTTTTCCATAATGGTTTATTACAGGATATTGAATATAGTTCCCTGTGCTATACTCTAGGACCTTGTTGTTCATCCATCCTATATACAACAGTTTGCATCTGCTAATCCCAAACTCCCATTCCATCCCTCCCCCACCCCCCACTCCTTGGCACTACAAGTCTGTTCTCTATGTCTGTGAGTCTGTTCCTGTTTCATAGATAAGTTCATTTGTGTCATATTTTAGAGTCCACATGTAAGTGATATCATATGGTATTTCTCTTTCTTTTTCTGACTTACTTCACTTAGTATGATAATCTCTATGTCCATCGATGTTGCTGCAAATGGGATGATTTTATTCTTTTTTATGGCTGAGTAGTATTCAATTTTATATGTATACACACACACACACACACCCCCCCCACATCTTCTTTATCCCTTCATCTGTCATGTTTGTTTTAATAATGGCATCCAGTTCCCTTACTACCACAGTACGTTGGGGTGAATACTATCAGCATGAAAAGCTACATCTAGATCTGAGGGAAGAGAATGGATAAATCTTCAGGTTGTTTTCTTTGGGCATGGACACTCTTGCAAGTGTTATATATAGGAGGAAGGATATGTGCGAATGTTTAGTGGTTAAAACATTGGATTGTGTTTAATATTGCTGAGTGTTACTAGTTATCAGTCTCCCCTTCTCACAGAATTGAATATTTTTATTCAGATGTTCATCCCTGCGCATATAATACATGTGATCTCCATCCCAAACCCCAGGTAGTCATCACCAAAAGAGTACTTTATACTATCTTCTCATAGTGATTGATTTAATTTCCTAGATGTAATAACAAAGGTGAGGCATTCCTCTAGCTACAAATTATTTTTAAAGAAATGGTCATGTGTCTTAATTGAGGGTATGATAATAAGTGAAGTTTTGTTGGACGTTTTGGGGAAATTTTTTTCTAACTTTTAAATGTTAGTTTTCTTCTAATGGAAACCACAGTAGATGAAGATGAAACCAGGAACTGCCACAGCTATTTTTCCACCATGAGGAGTATATACTTAGAACAAAGTCAAAGAAAAAGGGAATATAGTTTAAGGGTCTAAAGAAAAAAAACAAGATCTAGGACCACTGAATGAACTTGTCCCACCCTGAAGTTTTGTATAAGTCAAGAAGAGAGAGAGTAGCATTGAAATATATATACTACCAAATGTAAAATGGATGGCTAGTGGGAAGCTGCTGCATAGAACAGGGAGATCAACTCAATGCTTTGTGACAGCCTAGAGAGATGGGATAGGGAGGGTGGGAGGGATGGAGATGCAAAAGGGAAGAGATATGGAGATATATGTATACATATGACTGATTCGCTTTGTTCTACAGAAGAAACAGTCACAATATTGTGAAGCAATTATACTCCAATAAAGATGTGAAAAAATAAAAATAAAAGAGCAATTTTTGAATGTAAAAAAAAATACAAAACTTAATGAAGGTTTGAATGGGTTTTCTGTTACTTGTATCCAAATTCACCCTGATATTGATATACAGGTTAAGAATTGGATATCATGCAAATGCAGATTATTACAGAGTGTAATTCCTGGAAGAGATGTTTCCTGAGGTGAAACTGAAAGGAAAGTGGTACTTTGCCAAAGACAAGAGAGAGAAACTATAGGCAGACTAATAGCATTCGGAATACTGTAATACCCTTTTTTTACTGTGGGGCCTTCTAGTGGGACATAGCCTAACTCCACTTCAGTAAGAGAAGAATCATGGGTGTGCCTAAGTTAGCTTCACGACATTGAGGTGAATGAGTTTACAAGACATTGAGGACTTTAAATTCAAGGAAGTTTGGTTGACATCATCTGATGTAACATCATTCTGTACAGAGCAAAGAACTGGAGGGACAGAGAACTAATAACCATTTGGTGATACAGAAGATGGCAACAGTAAGAATAAATGCTAGGAACAGTGAGTCAATATCAATGTGGCAACTAATAGAGCAAGACGTTAAACCCAGAGCTGAGGACACAACATCAAAAGCCTAGGGGTAACTGAATCAATAAAGCCAGAAATGTGTAAGACGGTAAGTGGCAACTAGCAACTGACACCCAGCCATGGTGTTGGGGGAAACAAAGAGATGTTGAGGGCTGTGCTGAACAGGATAACACATGTTCATATAAAGAAACTGCTGCTACTCAGCTCTGGCAGGCTCCTTCCATGCAGTACTGTGGCTGAAATTGCCAGAGCTTTTGATTTGTGATAAACTCTGGAACTCCAGATTTTTATGAGAAATCTCCCTATTATAAATTTTGACATATAACCGAACGTAAAATAGATAGCTAGTGGGAAGCAGCCGCATAGCACAGGAAGATCAGCTCGGTGCTTTGTGACCACCTAGAGGGGTGGGATAGGGAGGGTGGGAGGGAGGGAGATGCAAGAGGGAAGAGATATGGGAAGATATGTATATGTATAACTGATTCACTTTGTTATAAAGCAGAAACTAACACACCATTGTAAAGCAATTATACTCCAATAAAGATGTTTAAAAAAACAGAATATATACATATATAATATTAACATGGGTTCAACCAAAATCAAAAGAAAATTAGTAATACACCAATAAATGAAAAATTAGTCAAACAATACACTTTAAAGATCTTTCCTATTTTTTCTTAGATTCCACATATAAGCGATATCATATGATATTTGTCTTTCTGTGTCTGACTTACTCAGTATGACAATATCTAGGTCCATCTATTTGCTGCAAAATGGCATTATTTTGTTATTTTTATGACTGAGTAACAGTCCATTGTATATATGTACCACACCTTCTTTATCCACTCCTCTGTTGATGGACATTTAGGTCACTTCCATGTTCTGGCTATTGTAAATAGTGCTGCAGTTAACACTGGGGTGCATGTGTCTTTTTGAATTATGGTTTTCTCTGGGTATATGCACAGTAGTGGGATTGCTGGGTCATATGGTTGTTCTATTTTTAGTTTTTAAGGAATCTCCATACTGTTCTCCATAGTGGCTGTATCAGTTTACATTCCCACAAACAATGCATGAGGGTTCCCTTTTCTCCACAACCTCTCCAGCATTTATTTTTTGTAGATTTTTTGATGACAGCCATTCTGACCCGTGTGAAGTGATACCTCATTGTCGTTTTGATTTGCATTTCTCTAATAACTAGTGATGCTGAGCCTCTTTTCATGTGTTTTTTGGCCATCTGTATGTCTTCTTTAGAGAAATGTTAGTTTCTATTTAGGTCTTCCTCCCAGTTCTTGACTGGGCTGTTTGTGTTTTTGATGTTGAGTTTCATGAGCTGTTTGTATATTTTGGAGATTAATCCTTTGTCAGTTGCTTTGTTAGCAAATATTTTCTCCCATTCTGAGGGTTGTCTTTTTGTCTTGGTTATGGTTTCCTTTGCTGTGCAAAAGCTTTTCCGTTTAATTAAATCCCATTTGTTTATTTCTATTTTTATTCCCATTACTCTAGTAGGTTGGTCAAAAAAAATCTTGCTGTGATTTATGTCAAAGATTTACGATTTATGTTCTGCCTGTTTTCCTGTAAGAGTTTTATAGTGCACGGCCTTACATTTAGGTCTTTAATCCATTTTGAGTTTATTTTTGTGTATGGTGTTAGGCAATGTTCTAATTTCATTCTCTTACATGCAGCTGTCCAGTTTCCCCAGCACCACTTACTGAAGGGGCTATCTTTGCTCCATTGTATATTCTGGCCTCCTTTGTAATAGATTAGGTGACCGTAGGTGCATGAGTTTATCTTTGGGCTTTCTATCCTGTTCCATTGATCTATATTTCTGTTTTTGTGCCAGTACCATACTGTCTTTTGTGTGTGTGTGTGTGTGTGTGTGTGTGTGTGTGTGTGTGTGTGTGTGTGTGTGGAATGCAGACCTCTCACTGTTGTGGCCTCTCCCGTTGTGGAGCACAGGCTCCGGACGCACAGGCTCAGTGGCCGTGGCTCACGGGCCCAGCTACTCCGCAGCATGTGGGATCTTCCCGGACCAAGGCACGAACCCGTGTCCCCTGCATTGGCAGGCAGACTCTCAACCACTGTGCCACCAGGGAAGCCCCATACTGTCTTGATTACTGTAGTTTTTAGTATAGTCTGAAGTCAGGGAGTCTGATTCCTCTGGTTCCATGTTTGTTTCTCAAGATTGCTTTTGCTATTTGAGGTCTATTGTGTTTCCAAACAAACTGTAAAATTTTTTGTTCTAATTCTGTGAAAAATGCCATTAGTAGTTTGATAGGGATTGCACTGAATCTTTAGATTGCTTTGGGTAGTATAGTCATTTTCACAATATTGATTCTTCCAAGAACATTGTATATCTCTCCATCTGTTTTTGCCGTCTTTGATATCTTTCCTCAGTATCTTAGAGTTTTCAGTGTACAGGTCTTTTGCCTCCTTAGATAGGGTTATTCCTAGGTATTTTATTCTTTTTGTTGCAATGATAAATGGGATTGTTTCCTTAATTTCTCTTTTATCTTTTATTGTTAGTGTATGGGAATGCAAGAGGTTTCTGGGCATTAATTTTTTATCCTGCGACTTTACTAAGTTCACTGATTAGCTCTGGTAGTTTTCTGGTGGCATTTTTATGATTTTCTATGTATAGTATCATGTCATCTGCAAACAGTGACAGTTTTACTTCTTCTTTGCTAATTTGGATTCCTTTTATTCCTATTTCTTCTCTGATTGCCGTGGCTAGGACTTTGAAAACTACATTAAATAATGGTGGGGAGAGTGAACACCCTTATCTTGTTCCTGATCTTAGTGGAAATGCTTTTAGTTTTTCACCATTGAGAATAATGTTTGCTGTGGGTTTGTCATATATGACCTTTATTATGTTGAGGTAGGTTCCCTCTATGCCCACTTTCTGGAGAGTTTTTATCATAAATGGGTGTTGAACTTTGTCAAAAGCTTTTTCTGAATCTGTTGAGATGATCATATGTTTTTTCTCCTTCAATTTGTTAATATGGTGTATGACATTGACTGATTTGCATATATTGAAGAATCCTTGCATCCCTGGGGTAAATCCCACTTGATCATGGTGTATGATCTTTTTAACGTATTGTTGGATTCGCATTGCTAGTATTTTGTTGAGGATTTTTGTGTCTATGTTCATCAGTGATATTGGCCTGTAATTATCTTTTTATGTGATATCTTTGTCTGGTTTTGGTATCAGGGTGATAGTGATGTAGAAGGAGTCTGGGAGTGTTCCTCCCTCTGTAATTTTTTGAAGAGTTTGAGAAGTGTAGGTGTTAGCTCTTCTCTAAATGTTTGATAGAATTCACCTGTGAAGCCATCTGGTCCTGGACTTTTATTTGTTGGAAGACTTTTAATCACAGTGTCAACTTTATTACTTGTGATTGGTCTCTTTATATTTTCTATATCTTCCTGGTTCAGTCTTGGAAGGTTGTACTTTTCTAAGAATTTGTCCATTTCTTCCAGGTTGTCCATTTTACTGGCATACAGTTGCTTGCAGTAGTCTGTCATCATCCTTTGTATTTCTGCGGTGTCCATTGTAACTTCTTTTTCATTTCTAATTTTATTGATTTGAGTCCTTTCCCTCTTTTTCTTGATGAGTCTGGCTAAAAGTTTATGAATTTTGTTTATCTTCTCAAACAACCAGCTTTTAGTTTTATTGATCTTTGCTATTGTTTTTTGTTTGTTTGTTTCTATTTCATTTATTTCTGCTCTGATCTTTAGATTTCTTTCCTTCTACTAACTTTGGGTTTTGTTTGCTCTTCTTTCTCTAGTTGCTTTAGGTGTAAGGGTAGGCTGTTTGAGATTTTTCTTGTTTCTTGAAGTAGGATTGTATTGCTATAAACTTCCCTCTTAGAACTGCTTTTGCTGCATCCCATAGGTTTTGGGTCATCGTGTTCTTGTTGTCATTTGTTTCTAGGTATTTTTTGATTTCTTCTTTGATTTCTTTGGTGATCTCTTGATTATTTAGTAGCATATTGTTTAGCCTCCATGTGTTTATGTTTTTTTACAATTTTTTCCTGTAATTGATTTCTAATCTCATAGCATTCTGCTCTGAAAAAATGCTTGGTATGATTTCAATTTTCTTAAACTTACTGAGGCTTGACTTGTGACCCAAGATATGATCTGTCCTGGAGAATATTCTGTGCGCACTTGACAAGAAAGTGTATTCTGCTACTTTCAGATGAAATGTCCTATAAATATCAATTAAGTCCATCTGGTCTAATGCATCATTTAAAGCTTGTGTTTCCTTATTTCCTTTTGTTTTCTAATTTTATTGTATTATTATTAATTTTTATACAGCAGGTTCTTATTAGTTATCTACGGCCATACCAACCTGAACGTGCCCGATTTTGTCTTATTTATTTTCATTTTCTAGAATCTGTCCATTGGTGAAAGTGGGGTGTCAAAGTTGCCTACTAGTATTGTGTTACTGTCAATTTACCCTTTCATGGCTGTTAGCATTTGCCTTATGTATTGAGGTACTCCTATGTTGGGTGCATAAATATTTACAATTGTTACATCTTCATCTAGGATTTATCCCTTGATCATTATGTAGTGCCCTTCCTGTCTCTTGTGAGTCTTTAGTTTAAAGTCTATTTTGTCTGATATGAGTATTGCTACTCCAGCTTTCTTTTGATTTCCATTTGCATGGAATGTCTTTTTCCATCCCCTCACTTTCAGTCTGTATGTGTCCCAGGGTCTGAATTTGGTCTTTTGTAGACAATATATATACGGGTCTTGTTTTTGTATCCATTCAGCCAGTCTGTTTCTTTTGGCTGGAGCTTTTAATCCATTTATATTTAAGGTAATTATCGATATGCATATTCCTATTGCCCTTTACTTAATTGTTTTGGGTTTGTTTTTACAGGTCTTTTTCTTTTCTTTTGTTTCCTGCCTAGAGAAGTTCCTTTAGCATTTGTTGTCAAGCTGGTTTGGTGGTGCTGAATTCTCTTAGCTTTTGCTTGTCTGTAAAGGTTTTAATTTCTCTGCCAAATCTGAATCAAATCCTTGCTGGGTAGAGTAGTCTTGGTTGTAGTTTTTTCCCTTTCATCACTTTAAATATATTCTGCCACTCCCTTCTGGCCTGCAGAATTTCTGCTGAAAGATCATCTGATAACCTTAAGGGGGTTCCCTTATATATTATTTGTTGCTTTTCCCTTGCTGCTTTTAATATTTTTTCTTTGTACTTAATTTTATTGGTTTGATTAATATGTGTCTTGACATGTTCATCCTTGGGTTTATCATGTGTGGGACTCTCTGTGCTTCCTGGACCCGATTGACTATTTCTTTCCTATATTAGGGAAGTTTTTGACTATAGTCTCTTCAAGTATTTTCTCATACCCTTTCTCTTTCTCTTCTTCTGGGACCCCTATAATTCAAATGTTGGTGCATTTAATGTTGTCCCAGAGGTCTCTGAGACTGTCCTCAATTCTTTTCATTGTTTTCTCTTTATTCTGCTCTGCAACAGTTATTTCCACCATTCTATCATTCAGGTCATTGATCTGTTCTTCTGCCTCAGTTATTCTGCTATTGATTCCTTCTGGGGAATTTTTAGTTTCACTTATTGTGTTGTTCATCATTGTTTGTTTGCTCTTTAGTTCTTCTATGTCCTGTTAAACGTTTCTTGTATTTTCTCCATTCTATTTCCGAGATTTTGGATCATCATTACTATTATTACTCTAAATTATTTTTCAGGTAGCTTGCCTTTTTTGTCTTCATTTATTTGGTCTTATGGGTTGTTATCTTGCTCCTTCATTTGAAATATATTTCTCTGTCTTCTCATTTTGTCTAACTTACCGTGTTTGGGGTCTCCTTTCCTCAGTCTGCAGGATCGTAGTCTCTCTTGCTTCTGGTGTCTGCCCGCAGTGGACAAGTGTGGTCCACTGGGTTGTGTAGGCTTCCTAGTGGGAGGGACTGGTGCCTGCATTCTGGTGGGTGGAGCTGGATCTTCTCTCTCTGATGGGCAGAGCCGCATCAGGTGGTGTGTTTTGGGGTGTCTGTGGGCTTAGTACAACTTTAGACAGCCTGTCTGCTGATGCGTGGTTTTGTGTTCCTTTCATGCTTGTTGCCCTGCATGGGACGTTCAGCACTGGAGCCTACAAAGACCTGGTGGAGCCAGGTCTTTGTATTGAGATGGAGACCTCTGGGAGAGCTCTTGCTGTTTAATATTCCCTGGGACTGAGAATTCTCTCTCATTCCAGCGTCCTGGACTCGGTACTCCCACCCCAGAGGCTCAGGTCCAACCCCTAGCCTGGGAACCAGGACCCTGCAAAGCACACAGCTTGGCAAAAAGAGGGGGAAGACAAAGAAAAAGAGAAAGAGTTGGAAGAAAACAAACAGACAAACAAAACAAAACAAAGCAAAAAAACCCAAGACAATTAGTGAACACAAAAACATGCAAATAGCAATAATAACAATTAAGAACAAACAAACAAACAAGTGACCAGACAGCCAAAATCCCGGACAGAAGGTAAAAGCAGAACCAAACAAAAACAAAAAAGAAACACACACATAAACAAAATAAGAAACAAAAACAAAAACAGGGAAAACAAGAGAACAATCAGACAAACAATAGAACCGCAAACTGAAATCAAACAATTAAAAACAAAATTGACAAAAACATAAAATGAAAAAGAAAAGAAAAGCAGAATGCAAACTGAAGGAAAAAGCAAAGAAAACACACAAAAAAGATAAAAAAAGATAAGAACAAATAAAACAAAGGAAAAAAGAAGTAAACAAAATAGAACAAAAGGAAGAAAAGAGAAAAAAGAAAATAGGAAAAAACACAGAACAAAAAAAAAGTAACTTAGAAATAGAAATAACAAAATTAAATGAAAATAAAACAATAATAAAACAACAGAACAAAACAAAACATAAAAAAATAGTAATAATTATATTTTTCTGGGGTCTCAGCTGTCAGTGTCCTTACCCACACCGTGAGTGACCCCTACCTCCACCTCCCCAAGAGGCCCTCTGAAACCTCTAGGTTTGTCTCTGGTTCCCCTGTGGTCACTGTGGGGGTTGCTTAGACTCTCACCTGGCCCAACTCCTGTGTGTACTAGTCTCCAAAATCCACAGCTGCTAGAGCTAGACCAGTTTCATTTGTAGGAACTGTTCATTCAGATATTCCACAGATGCAGGGTTTACCAAGCTGATTGTAGGGATTTAATCTGTGGCTTGTGCAGCTGCATGGGAATACTTTTGTTCCTCTTCCTCAGTTGCCCTGCCCCAGGGGTTCAGCTGTGGTTTTAGCCTCACCTCTGCATGTGAGCCACCCACAGGAGTCTGCTGCTGAGGCTGCCCTGGAGCACTCGGGTCTGCCCTGGTGAGGACAGGGTGCAGAGGTGGCATGGCTGCCTGGGTTGTGGGGGCCCTGGTGGCCACAAGTGCATGGGAAAGCCAGCCACAGGTGTGATAGATCCAGCCCAAGTGCCTAGTAGCCAGCACAAGAAGATCAGTCCTGGAGCAGGATAATTTTATTAGCCCTGGTTGCAGGTGTGAGAAGGTCAGCTCTGGAGAGGCTTTTCTTAGCCTTTGGTGGGGCAGGGATCTGATGTTTAGAGGGAGAGGCTGCAATGGCAGCTCCTCCCTTGCACGTCACTCAACAATGGCACCTTGCTTCTATGGCAATCTGGATTTCCTCCACAAGCATTCCTGGTTACGAATTTCTTCCCTCCCATGCCCTCAGGCTGTGTCCTTGCAGCCAACATCAGTCCTCCCCCTGTTTGCTCTCCAATCCCCATGTTCCAGTTCTCAGTCCCCATGTGCACTGGCAGACACATGTCCCAGTCTGGGGCACTCAGGGCTGTGGCACAGACTGTGTAGATCTCACTCTGTCCTGTCTGCCACAGACTGGCTGTTTCACCCTCCTCCAACCACTTCAGATGCTCCCCTTCTGTTCCAACTGCTTTCCTGTCGGTGAGGGGGCTCCCCAGATGCGGGAGCCTCTCCTCTGCTTCAGCTCCCCCCCAGGGGAGCAGAGCCCATCCCACTTCCTCTACTCTTTTTTTCCCTTCTTTCTTTTGTCCTACCCAGTTACATGGGGATCCTTCTTGTCCTTTCTGGTGTCCAAGGTCTTCTGCTAGTGTTTAGCTGGTGTTCTGCGAGAATTGTTTCATCTGTAGATGTATTTTTCATGCATTTGTGGAGAGAGATGAACCCCACATCCTCCTACTCCTCCACCATCTTGGTGAGTCCTGTATGTCTTTTTTGGAGAAATGTCTATTTAGATCTTCCACCCATTTTTTATTGGGTTATTTGTTTTTTCGATATTGAGCATCATGAGATGTTTGTATATTTTGGAGATTAATCCCTAAATGAACTTATTTACAAAACAGAAGTAGAGTTACAGATGTAGAAAATAAACATGGCTACCCGGGGATAAGGTTGGGGGAAGGGATAAACTGGGAGATTGGGATTGACATATATACTCTACTATATATAGAATAGATAACTAATAAGAACTTGCTGCATAGCACAGGGAAGTGTACTCAGTACTCTGTAATAGCCTATGTGGGAAAATACTCTATAAAAAAAAAAAGAGTGGATATATGTGTATGTATAACTGATTAACTTTGCTGTACACCTGAAACTAACACAACATTGTAAATCAACTATACTCCAATAATTTTTTTTAAAAAAATTAAAAAAGCAGAAGCTAAAACTGAATTAAAAAAATCTTTCCTGTAATGGATTTTATACTTTCCAGGTTTTATCTTTCCAACTTTCAAGAAAACAATTAAAAGCATGTGCTCACCGAAAATCCATTGTTTAAGATATGGACTACATTTCTTAAAGCATATAGAATATTTTCAGAGTTTTTCTACACTGCCATATAATATTGTATTAGGAAAAAAAGGAAAATTTTCTATTTTAAGAAATACATGATTAGTTTTAATACAAAAATAAGAATTCTAAAGTTTATAAATGTGGAGAACAAGTGCTAAATTTGGTTGCTTTTGTATCCTTTGCCTTTGGTTAACAGAAAGTATTTTTTAGAAGATTATTCATTTGGATTGCTTTTTTCCCATTTTAAAAAAGTATACAATTGAATAGTTTTTAATATATTTTCCACTATCCAATTTTAGCACATTTTTATCACCCCCAAAAGCCATGCTTTACCCATTAGTAGACATTCCTTGTCTTACTCTCCCCTGTTCCCCAGCCTTAAGCAACCACTAATCTAGTTTCTATCTCTGTGGATTTGCCTAATCTGGACATTCTATATAAATGCAATGTTAAAATATGTGGTCTTTTGTAATTGCCTTCTTTCACTTAGAATATTTTCAAATTCCATTCATGTATTAGCAAGTATCAGTTCTTCATTCTTTTTCATTACTAAGTATATTCCCTTTTATGGATATACCATGTTTTGTTTATCCATTCATCAATTGATTGATAGACACCTGGGTTGTTTCACTTTTTAGTAATTATGAATAATGCTTCTATGAATATTTGTGTAGGGGTTTATGTCTGGATGTGCTTAAATTCCTCTTGGGTATATATCTAGATTAGGATTGCTGGGTCACATGGTAGTGATATGTTTAACATTTTAAGGAACTGCCAAACTGTCTTTGCACCATTTTACATTCCCATCAGCAATGTATCAGTGTTCCAATTTCTCCACATCTTTCTCAACATATGTTATTATTTTTCTTTCTGAGTATAGTGAGTGTCAGTTAGTATCTCGTTGTGGTTTTGATTTACATTAAACTAAGAAATGATGATGTTAAGCATCTTTCAATGTGCTCATTGGTAATTTGTATTCCTTTTTTGGAGAAACATCTATTTAAATTCTTTGTCTATTTAAAAATTCCCATTATTTCTCTTTTAATTATTGAGTTGTAAATGTTCTATATAGTTCTGGTTATAAGTCCCTTACAGATATAAGATTTATAAATATATTCTCTCATTCTGTGGGTTTTTTTTTTCATTTTCTTTCTGATATAATTTGTAGCACAAAGTTTAAAAATCTAATATATGTAGGGTTTTTTTGGTCACATCTTTTTGGTGTCATATCTATTTATGAAACCATTGCATAATCCAAGGTCACAAAGATTCACACCCAAGTTTTTATCTAATTTCACAATGTTAACTATTACCTGTATATTCTATGGTCCATTTTGAGTTAATTTTTGTACAGTGTTAAAAAGGACTCTACATTTTTTCTTTTTCATATGAATATGTGGTGGTTCCAGCACCATTTGTTAAAGAGACTATTCTTTCCTTGTTGAATTGTCTTAGTACCTTTGCAGAAAACCAATTGGCCATTAAATTAGTTTTTTATTTCTGGAGTTTCAGTGCTAATCCGTTGATCTTTATCTCTATCCTTATGCCAGTACCACACTGTCTTGATTATTGTAGCTTTGTATAGGAAGTTTTGAAATTGGAAAGTGTGAGTCCTACAGCCTTGTTCTTCTTAGAATTATTTTGGCTATTCTGGATCCTTATATTTCTGTAGGAATTTTAGGATTAGCTTATTAATTTCTGCAATAAAAAAGGCATCTGTGATTTTGAAAGAAGTTGTATTGAATTTGCAGGTCCATTTGGGAAGTATTGCCATTTTATTATTAAGTCTTCTGACCCATTAATGTGAAATGTATTTACATTTCTTTAGGTCTTTTAAAATTTATTTCAACAATGTTTTATAGTTTTCAGAATGTACATGTTGCACTTATTTATTTAATTCCTCATTTTCTTTCTTTTGATTATACTGTTGATATAAACTGAATTTTTTCTTAATTTCCTTTTTAGACTTTCCATTGTTAATGTATAGAAAGGTAATTGATTTTTGAATATTGATCTTCTATTCTGCAACTACATTAAACTAATTTACTTTTTCTAATAGTTTTTTTTTTTTTGGTAAGAATTTCTTAGAATTTTCTCTATGCCAGATAATGTCACTGGCAAATTGATATAAATTTACTGCTTCCTTTCCAATCTGGATGCATTTTATTTATTTTTCTGGATGCCAAACTGTCCTGGTTAGAATTTCCAGTATGGTGTTGAATAACAATGGGAAGAACAGATATCCTTATCTTGTTCCTGCTTTTAGGGAATTACCTGTGGGTTTTTCATAAATGCCCTTTATGAGGTTTAAGAAGGAAATTCCTTCCATTTTTAGTTTGTTGAGTGATGAACAGGTGTTTGCTTTGGTCAAAAAAGATTTTTTCTACTTCTATTGTGATGACCTTTTGTCTTTTTATCTATTGATATGTTGTGTTACATTGATTGATTTTAGATATTAAACCAACCTTGCTTTCCTAGAATTAATGTCACTGGGTGATGATATATAATCCTTTTTATATATTTCTGGATTCACTTTTTTAGCACTTTGTTGAGGATTTTTGCATCCTATATTTATAGAGATAAAGATCGATAATCTTCTTTTATTGTATATCATTGTCTGGTTTTGCTATCAGGGCAATAATGTCTTCATCAAACTAGTTGGGGAGTGTTCATTTCTCTAATTTTTAGAAGAGTTTGTGAAGAGTTGTTACTCATTCTTCTTTACATATTTGGTAGTATTTTTCATTTTTAAGATTTAGTTTTCAAATTATGAAAGGTTACATTTAAATCCCTAGTTCTTTCTTAAGCTTTTTCTATTTTGCTTACAAATCTCATATTTTTCAAGTATAGCAATTACTTTTGCATATACTGTGAGCAACATATTTTTAAAAATTTATTTATTTTATTTATTTATTTTTGGCTATGTTGAGTCTTCGTTACTGCACGTGGGCTTTCTCTAGTTGCAGTGATCAGGGGCTACTCTCCCTTTGCAGTGTGTGGGCTTCTCATTGCAGTGGCTTCTTTTGTTGTGGAGCACCGGCTCTAGGTGCATGGGCTTCAGTAGTTGTGGCTCGCAGGCTCTAGAGTGCAGGCTAAGTAGTTGTGGTGCATGGGGTTAGTTGCTCCGCATATGTGAGATCTTCCCAGACCAGGGCTCAAACCTATGTCCCCTGCATTGGCAGGCAGATGCTTAACCACTGCACCACCAGGGAAGCCCTAAGCAATATATATATATATATTTTTTTCTTTTTTGCAGTATGCGGCCCTCTCACCACCGTGGCCTCTCCTGTCGTGGAGCACAGGCTCCAGACGCGCAGGCCCAGCGGCCATGGCCCACGGGCCCAGCCACTCCACGGCATGCAGGATCCTCCTGGACCGGGGTACGAACCCGCGCCCCCCGCATCGGCAGGCAGACTCCCAACCACTGTGCCACCAGGGAAGCCCCTAAGCAATATTTTTTAACCTGTTTTTAAAACAATATTTTCACCATTTTAAAATATAATTATATATTTTATAAATTTGATTTCCTTCATAAAATTTTTATTCTTTGATTATGATATAAAACCTATAAAAATTATTAAATAATTCTTATAAATCTAATAAATAAATTATAAATACAATGAATGTAAAGTTCCTTTAGATAGCTCAATATCTGAGTAAATGTACTAATATTTCAACAAAATATTATGTCTAAATTAACTTAATCACACATTTCAAGCTTAAAGTTAAATACTATTATTCTTACAGGCCATATTATAAATATATAAATTTTACAAATATATAATTTTAAACATTATAAATACATAAAATAGCAAGCTTTACAGACATTAAATACAAAAATATTAAAACTATGATTTTGATTCTCTCAAAATAACAACTGTTATAAGATACATACCTAATATAGATGCAAATATAACACCTGTGGAAGCTAGACATGCATGTTTCTGCCTCTTCTAGTATTCCTCCTGTACTGCAGGGGCTACAAAGCTAAAGTCTGCATTTCCAAGACATCTTTGCAACTAGGGTTCTGCAAAGTTTGCTTCATCATATACAGGCATACATAGTTGGTTTTTTTTTTTTGTTTTTTTGTTTTTTTTGCGGTACGCGGGCCTCTCACTGTTGTGGCCTCTCCCGTTGCAGAGCACAGGCTCCGGACGCACAGGCTCAGCAGCCATGGTTCACGGGCCCAGCCGATCCGTGGCATGTGAGATCTTCCCGGACCGGGGCAGGAACCCGTGTCCCCTGCACTGGCAGGCAGACTCTCAACCACTGCGCCACCAGGGAAGCCCCTAGGCATACATAGTTTTATTGTGCTTTGCTTTGTTGTGCTTCAGAGATATTGTGTTTTTCACAAATTGAAAGTTTGTGGCAACACTGTGTCAAGCAAATCCATCAGCAGCATTTTTCTAACAACATTTGCTCATTTGATTCCTCTGGGTCACATTTTGGTAATTCTCACAGTATTTCAAACTTTTTCATTATTATTATACTTGTTATGATGATAAGCAATTTTTGATGTTACTGCTGTAATGGTTTTGGGGAGCCATGAAATGTGCTCATTTAAGATGTGAACTTCATTGATAAATGTTTTGTGTGTTCTGCCTGTTCACTCACCAGCCTTCCCCCATCATTCTCCCTTTCCTCAGAATCCCCTATTTACTGAGAAACAACAGTATTGAAATCAGGCCAATTAATAACTCTGCAATGGCCATAAGTGTTCAACTGAAAAGGAGAGCACATGTCTCTCACTTTAAATCAAAGACTAGAAATAATTAAGCTTAGCGAGGAAGGCATGTTGAAAGCTGAGACAGGCCTCTTGTGCCAACAGTTAGCCAACTTGTGAATTAAATGGAAAAATTCTTGAAGGAAATTAAAAGTGCTATTTCAGTGAGCAAATGAATGAAAAGAAAGTGAAACAAGGGGGTGGAGGGGAAGATGGCGGAAGAGTAAGATGTGGAGATCACCTTCCTCCCCACAGATACACCAGAAATACATCTACACGTGGAGCAACTCCTACAGAACACCTACTAAATGCTGGCAGAAGACCTCAGACCTCCCAAAAGGCAAGAAACTCCCCACGTACCTGGGTAGGGCAAAAGAAGAAAAGAAAAGACAGAGACAAAGAATAGGGACGGGACCTGCACCAGTGGGACGGAGCTGTGAAGGAGGAAAAGTTTCCACACACTAGGAAGCCCCTTCGCAGGTGGAGACTGCAGGAGGCGGAGGGGGGGAGCTTCGGAGCCGCGGAGGAGTGCACAGCAACAGGGGTGCGGAGAGCAAAGCGGGAGATTCCCGCACAGAGGATCGGTGCCGACCAGCACTCACCAGCCCGAGAGGCAAGAGACTTTTAATTCCCTCTTTGTTTCATGGTGCGCGAGGAGAGGGGTTTAAGAGCGCTGCTTAAAGGAACTCCAGAGACGGGCGCGAGCTGCGGCTAAAAGTGTGAACCCCAGAGACAGGCGCGAGCCGCGGCTAAAAGCGCGGACCCCAGAGATGGGTGCGAGCCGCGGCTAAAAGCACGGACTCCAGAGACGGGCGGGAGACGCTAAGGCTGCTGCTGCCGCCACCAAGGGCCCTGTGTGCGAGCACAGGTCACTATCCACACCCCTCTTCCGGAGAGCCTGTGCAGCCCGTCACTGCCAGGTTCCTGGGATCCAGGGACAACTTCCCCGGGAGAACGCACGGTGGGCCTCAGGCTGGTGCAACGTCACGCCTGCCTCTGCCGCCGCAGGCCTGCCCTGCACGCTGTGCCCCTCCCTCCCCCTGGCCTGAGTGTGCCAGAGCCCCCGAATCAGCGTCTCCTTTAACCCCATTCTGTCTGAGCAAAAAACAGACGCCCTCCAGCCACCTACCCACAGAGGCGGGACCAGATCCAAACCTGAGCCCCTGTGAACTGGGAGAACAAAGAAGAGAAAGGGAAATCACTCCCAGCAGCCTCAGAAGCAGCGGATTAAAGCTCCACGCATCTGTGGAATACATGAATAGACAACAAATCATCCCAAATTGAAGAGGTGGACTTATAACTTTTTTCCCCTTTTCCGCTTTTTGTGAGTGTGTATGTGTATGCTTCTGTGTGAGATTTAGTCTGTATAGCTTTGCTTCCACCATTTCTCCTAAGGTTCTATCTGTCCCTTTTTTTTCTAAATAATTATTTTTAATTTAATAACTTTATTGTACTTTATTTTATTTTAATGTATCTTCTTTCTTTCTTTCTTTCTTTTTTCCTTCCTTCCCTCCTTCCTTCCTTCCTTCCTTCCTCCCTCCCTCCCTACCTCCTTTCTTTCCTTCTTTCCTTCTTTTCTTCTTTCTTTCTTTCTTCCTTCCTTCCTTCCTTCCCTCCTTTCTTTCTTTCTTTCTTTCTTTCTTTCTTTCTTCCTTCCTTTCTTTCTTTCTTTCTTTCTTTCTTTCTTTCTTTCTTTCTTTCTTTCTTTCTTTCTTCCTACTTCTACTAATTCTTTCTCTCTACTTTTTCTCCCTTTTATTCTGAGCTGTGTGGATGAAAGGCTCTTGGTGCTCCAGGCAGGAGTCAGGGCTCTGCCTCTGAGGTGGGAGAGCCAACTTCAGGACACTGGTCAACAAGAGACCTCCCAGCTCCACATAATATCAAATGGTAAAAATCTCCCTGAGATCTCCATCTAAACACCAGCACCCAGCTTAACTCAACGGCCAGCAAGCTACACTGCAGGACAACCTATGCCAAAACAGCTAGCAAATCAGGAACACAACCCCACCCATTAGCAGAGAGGCTGCCTAAAATCATAATAAGTCCACAGACACCCCAAAACACATCACCAGATGTGGACCTGCCCACTAGAGAGACAAGATACAGCCTCATCCACCAGAACACAGGCACTAGTCCCCTCCACCAGGAAGCTTACACAACCCACTGAAACAACCTTAGCCACTGGAGAAAGACATCAAAAACAACGGGAACTACGAATCTGCAGGCTGCAAAAAGGAGACCCCAAACACAGTAAGATAAGCAAAATGAGAAGACAGAAAAACACACAGCAGTTAAAGGAGCAAGATAAAAATGCACCAGACCTAACAAATGAAGGGGAAATAGGCAGTCTACCTGAAAAAGAATTCAGAATAATGATAGTAAAGATGATCCAAAATCTTGGAAATAGAATGGACAAAATGCAAGAAACATTTAACAAAGACCTAGAAGAACTAAAGATGAAACAAACAATGAGGAACAACACAATAAATGAAATGAAAAATACTCTAGATGGGATCAATAGCAGAATAACTGAGGCAGAAGAACGGATAAGTGACCTGGAAGATAAAATAATGGAAATAACTACTGCAGAGAAGAATAAAGAAAAAAGAATGAAAAGAACTGAGGACAGTCTCAGAGACTGCGGGGACAACATTAAACACACCAACATTTGAATTATAGGGGTTCCAGAAGAAGAAGAGAAAAAGAAAGGGATTGAGAAAATATTTGAAGAGATTATAGTTGAAAACTTCCCTAATATGGGAAAGGAAATAGTTAATCAAGTCCAGGAAGCACAGAGAGTCCCATACAGGATAAAGCCAAGGAGAAATATGCCAAGACACATATTAATCAAACTGTCAAAAATTAAATACAAAGAAAGCATATTAAAAGAAGCAAGGGAAAAACAACAAATAACACACAAGGGAATCCCCATAAGGTTAGCAGCTGATATCTCAGCAGAAACTCTGCAAGCCAGAAGGGAGTGGCAGGACATACTGAAAGTGATGAAGGAGGAAAACCTGCAAACAAGATTACTCTACCCAGCAAGGATCTCATTCAGATTTGATGGAGAAATTAAAATCTTTACAGACAAGCAAACACTGAGAGAGTTCAGCACCACCAAACCAGCTATATAACAAATGCTGAAGGAACTTCTCTAGGCAAGAAACACAAGAGAAGGAAAATACCTATAATAACGAACACAAAACAATTTAGAAAATGGGAATAGGAACATACAGATCGATATTTACCTTAAATGTAAATGGACTAAATGCTCCCACCAAAAGACACAGATTGGCTGAATGGATACAAAAACAAGACCCATATATATGCTGTCTACAAGAGACCCACTTCAGACCTAGAGACACATACAGACTGAAAGTAAGGGGATGGAAAGAGATATTCCATGCAAATGGAAACCAAAAGAAAGCTGGAGTAGCAATTCTCATATCAGACAAAATAGACTTTAAAAAAAAGACTATTAGAAGAGACAAAGAAGGACACTACATAATGATCAAGGGATCAATCCAAGAAGATATATAACAATTGTAAATATTTATGCATCCAACATAGGAGCACCTCAATACATAAGGCAAATACTAACAGCCATAAAAGGGGAAAACAACAGTAACACATTCATAGGAGGGGAATTTAACACCCCACTTTCACCAATGGGCAGATCATCCAAAATGAAAATAAATAAGGAAACACAAGCTTTAAATGATACATTAAACAAGATGGACTTAATTGATATTTATAGGACACTCCATCCAAAAACAACACAATACACATTTTTCTCAAGTGCTCATGGAGTATTCTCCAGTATAGATCATATCTTGGGTCACAAATCAAGCCTTGGTAAATTTAAGAAAATTGAAATTGTATCAAGTATTTTTTCCGACCACAACACCATGATACTAGATATCAATTACAGGAAAAGATCTGTAAAAAATACAAACACATGGAGGCTAAACAATACACTACTTAATAACAAAGTGATCACTGAAGAAATCAAAGAGGAAATAAAAAAAATACCTAGAAACAAATGACAGTGGAGACACAACGACCCAAAACTTATGGGATGCAGCAAAAGCAGTTCTAAGAGGGAAGTTTATAGCAATACAAGCCCACCTTAAAAAAGAAGCAGGAGACATCTCGAATAAACAGCCTAACTTTGCACCTCAAGCAATTAGAGAAAGAAGAAGAACAACAACAACAAAAAAAACCCCAAAGTTAGCAGAAGGAAAGAAATCATAAAAATCAGATCAGAAATAATTGAAAAAGAAATGAAGGAAACAATAACAAAGATCAATACAACTAAAAGCTGGTTCTTTGAGAAGATAAACAAAATAGATAAACTATTAGCCAGACTCATCAAGAAAAAAAGGAAGAAGACTCAAATCGATAGAATTAGAAATGAAAAAGGAGAAGTAACAACTGACACTGCAGAAATACAAAAGATCATGAGAGATTACTGCAAGCAACTCTATGCCAATAAAATTGACAACCTGGAAGAAATGGACAAATTCTTAGAAATGCACAACCTGCCAAGACTGAATCAGGAAGAAATAGAAAATATGAACAGACCAATCACAAGCACTGAATTTGAGACTGTGATTAAAAATCTTCCAACAGAAAAAAGCCCAGGACCAGGTGGCTTCACAGGTGAATTCTATCAAACTTTTAGAGAAGAGCTAACACCTATCCTTCTCAAACTCTTCCAAAATATAGCAGAGGGAGGAACACTCCCAAATTCCTTCTACAAGGCCACCATCACCTTGATACCAAAACCAGACAAGGATGTCACAAAGAAAGAAAACTACAGGCCGATATCACTGATAAACATAGATGCAAAAATCCTCAACAAAATACTAGCAAACAGAATCCAACAGCACATTAAAAGGATCATACACCATGATCAAGTGGGGTTTATTCCAGGAATGCAAGGATTCTTCAATATACGCAAATCTATCAATGTGATAAACCATATTAACAAGTTGAAGGAGAAAAACCACATGATCATCTCAATAGAGGCAGAGAAAGCTTTCGACAAAGTTCAACACCTATTTATGATAAAAACACTGCAGAAAGTAGGCATAGAGGGAACTTTCCTCAACATAATAAAGGCCATATATGACAAGCCCACAGCCAACATCGTCCTCAATGGTGAAAAACTGAAAGCATTTCTACTAAGATCAGGAACAAGACAAGGTTGCCCACTCTCACCACTCTTATTCAACATAGATTTGGAAGTTTTAGCCACAGCAATCAGAGAAGAAAAGGAAATAAAAGGAATCCAAATCGGAAAAGAAGAAGTAAAGCTGTCACTGTTTGCAGATGACATGATACTATACATAGAGAATCCTAAAGATGCTACCAGAAAACTACTAGAGCTAATCAATGAATTTGGTAAAGTAGCAGGATACAAAATTAATTCACAGAAATATCTGGCATTCCTATACACTAAGGATGAAAAATCTGAAAGTGAAATCAAGAAAACACTCCCATTTACCATTGCAAAAAAAAGAATAAAATATCTAGGAATAAACCTACCTAAGGAGACAAAAGACCTATATGCAGAAAATTATAAGACACTGATGAAAGAAATTAAAGATGATACAAATAGATGGAGAGATATACCATGTTCTTGGATTGGAAGAATCAACAATGTGAAGATGACTCTTCTACCCAAGCCATCTATAGATTCAATGCAATCCCTATCAAACTACCACTGGCATTTTTCACAGAACTAGAACAAAAAACTTCACAATTTGTATGGAAGCACAAAAGATCCCGAATAGCCAAAGCAATCTTGAGAATGAAAAACGGAGCTGGAGGAATCAGGCTCCCTGACTTCAGACTATACTACAAAGCTACAGTAATCAAGACAGTATGGTACTGTCACAAAAACAGAAAGATAGTTCAATGGAACAGGATAGAAAGCCCAGAGATAAACCCATGCACATATGGTCACCTTATCTTTGATAAAGGAGGCAGGAATGTACAGTGGAGAAAGGACAGCCTCTTCCATAAGTGGTGCTGGGAAAACTGGACAGGTACATGTAAAAGTATGAGATTAGATCACTCCCTAAGACCATACACAAAAATAAGCTCAAAATGGATTAAGACCTAAATGTAAGGCTAGAAACTATCAAACTCTTAGAGGAAAACATAAGCAGAACACTCTATGACATAAATCACAGCAAGATCCTTTTTGACCCACCTCCTAGAGAAATGGAAATAAAAATAAACAAATGAGACCTAATGAAACTTCAAAGCTTTTGCACAGCAAAAAACAAGACCAAATGACAGCTCTCAGAATGGGAGAAAATATTTGCAAATGAAGCAACTGACAAAGGATTAATTTCCAAAATTTACAAGCAGCTCATGCAGCTCAATAACAAAAAAACAAACAACCCAATCCAAACATGCACAGAAGACCTAAATAGACATTTCTCCAAAGAAGATATACAGACTGCCAACAAACAAATGAAAGAATGCTCAACATGATTAATCATTAGAGAAATGCAAATCAAAACTACAATGAGATATCATCTCACACCAGTCAGAATGGCCATCATCAAAATATCTGGAAACAATAAATGCTGGAGAGGGTATGGAGAAAAGCGAACACTCTTGCACTGCTGGTGGGAATGTGAATTGGTTCAGTCACTATGGAGAACAGTATGGAGGTTCCTTAAAAAACTACAAATGGAGCTACCATATGACCCTGCAATCCCACTACTGGGCATATACCCTGAGACAACCAAAATTCAAAAATAGTCATGTACCAAAATATTCATTGCAGCTCTATTTACAATAGCCCAGAGATGGAAACAATCTAAGAGCCCATCATTGGATGAATGGATAAAGAAGATGTGGCACATATATACAATGGAATATTACTCAGCCATAAAAAGAAACGAAATTGAGCTATTTGTAATGAGGTGGATAGACCTAGAGTCTGTCATACAGAGTGAAGTAAGTCAGAAAGAGAAAGACAAATACCGTATGCTAACACATATATATGGCATTGAATAAAAAAAAAAGCGTCATGAAGAACCTAGGGGTAAGACAGAAATAAAGACACAGACCTACTGGAGAACGGACTTCAGGATATGGGGAGGGGGAAGGGTGAGCTGTGACAGGGCGAGAGAGAGGCATGGACATATATACACTACCAAACGTAAGGTAGATAGCTAGTGGGAAGCAGCCGCAAAGCACAGGGATATCGGCTCGGTGCTTTGTGACTGGCTGGAGGGGTGGGATAGGGAGGGTGGGAGGGAGGGAGACGCAAGAGGGAAGAGATATGGGAAGATATGTATATGTATAACTGATTCACTTTGTTATAAAGCAGAAACTAACACACCATTGTAAATCAATTATACCCCAATAAAGATGTTAAAAAAAAAAGACATATTAAAAAAAAAAAGAAAGTGAAACATCCTTATTGCTGATAACACAGGAAGTTTTAGTGGTCTAGGTAGAATATCAAACCAGCCACAACATTCCCTTAAACCAGAGCCTAATCCAGAGCAAGGCCCTAACTCTCTTTAATTCTATGAAGGCTGAGAGAGGTGAGGAAGTTGCAAAAGAAACGTTTGAAGCTAGCAGAGGTTGGTTCATAAGGTTTAAGGAAAGAACCCATCTCCATTATAATAAAAGTGAAAGGCGAAGCAGCAAGTGCTGATGCAGAATCTACAGCAGGTTATCCAGGAGATCGACCCAAGATAATTAATGAAGGTGGCTACACTAAACAACAGAGTTTCAATGCAGCTGAAACAGCCTTCTTTTGGAAGAAGATGCCATCTAGGACTTTCATAGCTAGAGAGTAGCCTGGCTTCAAAGTTCCAAAGGGTAGACTGACTTTCTTCTTAGGGGCTAATGCAGTTGGTGACTTTAAGTTGAAGCTACTGCTCATTTACCATTCTGAAAATCCTAGAGCCTTTAAGAATTATGCTAACTCAACTCTGCCTGTGCTCTACAAGTGGAACTACAAAGTCTGGATGACAGCACATCTGTTTACAAGGTGGTTTACTGAATATTTTAAGCCCACTGTTGAGAGTTACTGCTCAGAAACAAAAACTCCTCTCAAAATATTACTGCTTGTTGACAATGCACCTGGTCACCCAAGAGGTATAAATTCCCAAGATTGTGTAAAATCCCAATTCCCCTAGTAAACCCCTTTGTGCTTGACATGGTTTCTGTTTCTTGTCCTTGAATTCTGTTAACTATGGCTACTTAAATCTAAATTTTCTTGGTTTTTTAAGATGTTTTCCCAATAAATATGTTCAAATTACCTAAGATTACTAACAACCAAAGATTTCAGCTACATATAGACTTGGGATAGCGGACACCAGAACAATTCTTCTATTGTCCACTGTCAAACTGATGTGACATTATAGTCTTTTTATAGTCACTTTGTCATGGGCTTCAAAACAGTATGCAAGTTGAACTATAAATAAAACACATAGTAATTAGAATAAAGTAATAGACTTAAAAGAAGCAAAGTTCTGACCTGTGCACAGAGTAGGCACATAACATGTTATTGAAAGATGACCCAGTGAATTCCAAATTTTAGTCACATCTCTTCTACTTCCTCTATAACTCTTGGGATTTCTTTACCCATTTCTGTGCTTTGATGGGAAGCTTTCTCTGATATGATAATCATCTTCAGTTTTATAGAACTTGTATGTGCCATGACAGTTTATGCAACCATTTCTACCACTATATGCTTATGTCATACTGGACATTGGGAGAATATGGGAGTTATATACTCCTGGACTCTGCTGGGAAGTGTATCACCAAAATCCTGCTCTTAAAGGACTCCCTAACCTGCCTGTTCTCCTATCATCTTTTTCTCCTCTAAGGGATTACAAAATTTCTCAAGACCCACAGAAAAATAAAAAGCTTTAAATCGATATGTCTTCTTCAAAATGTATTATTTCTGACATGAACTTTAAAGCCTAGGACCTATGTGTAAAAAGCTCCAAAATTTCAAATCTTTGCATTTCAAAAACATCAATAACCATTGATCATACTCTTTTTTTTCCTCTTGTGCTCTGTTGTAATAGTCCTTCCATGTAACAATAGCTCCTTTGTTGCTTAGCTGTCTGAATGGTGGATGGTCATGTTTTCAGCAGAAATTATTGGGAGAGGAAGGGAAACATCAACCGAAGTCTCCAAATACTAAACATATGACGTATTGATGCAATTTAAGGTGGAAGCTCTTTTCTGGTTGTCCTTATAGCCCTGTTGACTCACATTGACTTTATCATCAAAGACTCAGGATTGGACATGAGGCACTCAATGACAAGTGGCTACAGAGGAGTATCAGAGCCCCAGTCTCCAAAGAAAATAAAAAACCCAACCCAGACACAGAATTACCCACAGCAAGGGCAGGTAAGTGTTTCAGTGCACAAGATCAAAGAATTTGCCAAACTTTGGCATTTTCATACAAGCCTGAATTCTGATTCTATAGGAAGGGTAAGAGAGCAAGAAGTTGTGGAGAGTATATATACTATACACAGTCAGAGCAATATCGAGATCTGGGAATATCAAGGCATGTCTCTACAGAATGGTTGGAAATATTGAAGACAAGACACAGCATATTTTATTGACGGTATTGGAAAGAACTAGGCCACCAGATGAGTGAGCTGGGCTTCAGTCTTAGAATATTAAGCAAGCAAACAGCAGAATACAGAGGAAGGACCAACACATAAAACGACATTTATAATCATGATTAGATGGGCAAATACGGGCATTCCTTGCAGAGGAAACCAAGACCTGGATGCTGGAGTAGATCTTGCTTTCTTGTTCATGCCCACTCTCCACATATCCCCACTTCTGGGTAAAGGGAACACTAATCTAATTGGGTCAGACTGCAGAATAATGATTTTGCTATAGTTACTTATAAACGGGGTCACAGTGCTTCAGAAGTCAATAAACATAGACATACCTCACTCTGTTTTCTTTTCTTTCTCTAATTCTCAGGCATTTCTTTTCACTCAAATAATGGATCAAACTGAGTCAGGTTTCACCTCCTTGGAGTAGATGTAGTTATCTTATATTTTCTCTTCTGTAATAACAAAACAAAACCAACATTGTTTAAAGTTGGTACTGATTGATGTTAAGATTTAGTGTTTTCTTAGACCTCAGCCCTAAGCCCTGTTTATCAGAAAACCCTTCATTGACTATGAGTACAAGGCTAGATCATAATAAATAAGTGATGTCTTATTTCTCATTTGCCATTATTCTTTTTTTTTTTTTTTTTTTTTTTTGCGGTACGTGGTCCTCTTACTGTTGTGGCCTCTCTCCCGTTGTGGAGCACAGGCTCCGGACACGCAGGCTCAGTGACCATGGCTCACGGGCCCAGCCGCTCCGTGGCATGTGGGATCTTCCTGGACCGGGGCATGAACCCGTGTCCCCTGCATCAGCAGGCGGACTCTCAACCACTGTCATTTGCCATTATTCTTGTATAAGTATATTCTTAATCTATGAAATCATAGAGAGGAAGGATGGTAAGATGAAAAAGAGATTCAAACATCCCAGGATCTCCTGAATATAATACTATATTAATACCATCTAATAGGACTCCAGTCTTTTGTGTTTAAAATGTAGTTCCAGGACATATTTTGTGCCTAAAGATCAGGAAAGTGGACAGGAGTTGATATCAATTGGCATGTCATCCTTATAAAGGAAATCATGAGAACAAATAACAGGACAGAGATCAGACTGAGAATAAGAGAAAGAGGGAGACCATGAAACATGCTTACATTTAAGGGAGCAAGAAGAAACAGAGCACATAACAGAAGAGAACCAGTCAGAGCAATGCAGAGGGGCCCCAACATGCCATCGAAGTCAATATAAAAGAGAATAAAGAATAAAGAAGCTGTCAACTTGTTTACATGCTACAGAGATAAAGTGGGGCTGTGAAAAAAGGAAAGGCTAATTAGATTAGCAACTAAAGTATTATGGATAACTTTGGAGATGCAATTTTAGTAGAATGATGGAAGCATAAACAATAGTTAAGAATTAGAACTGAAACAAGGAAATGGAGGCCAAAAACTAGTGGGAGCAGAGAAGGGAGAAGTTTCTTGAGGAGGGATAAGAAAGTGATGAAACCAATAACATGGGGGTAGAGTCAAAGGAAGAACATTATACCATTAAAAATAATTTTAAGGAATTGTTGTTTGAGGAAAAGGGTCCAGTAGAAATATACTACATAATTATGCAAAAACTGTAGTGGAATCCAGCAAGATTCTGATGGACCCAATGTCTACATTACTACAAGCTAAAGTTTACTGGCCTAACAATTTTGGTAGCTACTCAGTTAAATGAGGATTTTGCTTTAGTTTTTAACTTATTAGTTACTTAATATTCAAACCACATTTAGTTACCTACTTCCATATAACAAATTACCCCCTAAAACATGACTACTTAAAGTAGCCGTTTATTATTCTCATGGTTTTCTGGGTTGGCTGAGCTGAACAGGTGGGTCCTCACTCAGGGCTGAGCATGGTTGTAATGAGATGGTGGCTGGGGTTGGAGTCATCTGAAGGCCCAAATGGGTCGAATGTCCAAGACGGCCAACTCATGTGATGCTGGCCAAAGGCTAAGAGCTCAACTGGGGCTGACCACCAGAGCACATTGTCTCTCTGGGTGGCTTGGGCCTCTCCCAGCATGCCACCCAGGTTCCCAGATGGAGTGTTACAGATAAGTCCTCCAAGAGGCTCCAGAGGGTGCTACAAGGCTTCTTGTTAGCTAGGCTTAGGAGACCCAGGATGCCTACTATGTCTTACTGATCAAGCAAACCATTCAGGCCATTCCTGATTCAAGGCTGATGGAATTAGTCTCTGCCAGTTTTGTGAGAAGCAGCATGTGTGTATGGGAAAGAAAGTCTTGATGGAGTTCCTCTTATAGAACTTCTGCCACCCCTACTTAAGATTAAAACTATTAAAGATAGGTTATTTTGCAATACGTAGAATATTCCCAATCTTTCTTCCCCCTTAGACTTGCTATCAGCCTCTTACTGATTTCACATTAATCATCAAATCTACTGTTACGGGATGAAAACAGAAACTGGTTAAATCCCCAAATAGTTAAGATAATTGCTTACATGTTAGTGCATCTGTTAAATTATTTAGGAGTTATTGGCCAAGTTGAAAAAAAAGTAACATATTTGTGTATATATTTTCCTCTTATTAACCAAGATAATTAAGCAGAAACTCTATGAAGTAAATATATACCTACTCCTTCTGTATATGGGGCTAGCCATGTATAGCCATGTATAGCTTGATTTGCTAAAACACTTTTCTTCAAAATTGTTGCTACAAATCAGGCCTAAAATATTGCTCTCTATTTAAATTATATTAGTTACTAAATACTAAATACTGTACTAATACTAAACACAAATACTAAAGTTACTCTTGACTGAATTTTCAGCCTATTAATACAATTAAATTATTTTATATATTGCTTTTCTTTTATTTGAGTTATAATTATTCTAAATCAATTCCTATGCTTTCTCTGGTCAAGAATTTTTCTGCTTTCTAATTGTAACATAGTTACCAGAAAAACCTCATCAGTTTCTCTAAGTTTAATGTTATTTCCTCTAAGAAATAGTTTATGAGATATACAAGATGAAAAATTTATTAATTTCCTATTTAGAGAGAGAGGCTTATTCATGAGACTTCTCCTGTGAAAATCATATTTCAAAACATGAAAAGAGATTCACAGGACTGAAATAAAGGTAAGATGCTTCTTACACTGAGGAATGAGACCCTACCTGAGCTACTGGGGGATTTTGCCTACTCTAATGCTACCATCCTGCTCACTCAGAGTCATCAGGTAGAGAAAGCAATGGCTTGGCAGTCAGCCTTTGCTATTGTCAATGTCATGGAATGCTCTGTGCCTCTTTTTCCTCACCCAAACAGGGTTAATAAAACCTGACTTTGTTTTAATGTGGTCATCAGGATGATCAAATGAAATGAAATGTCAAAGCAATTTGCAAACTTAAAAGCACTATAAAAAATGTAGTTTTTTATGATTGTCCCCAAATAAGTTTGTAATGTGCACAGGGCATAGTATGTTAATTTGTTAGGTAGAAACACTTTTGTTAAGCATGAATGACGACACTATAACATGAATCTCAAAGCTACTTATTTCTTGCTATCCCTTAGTTTAAAATAGCTCCTCTCTTAGATGCACAGTCCCCAAATTGTATGCTGTGATTCTATCATTTATTTGAATTAAAAGAAAAATTTTATTGTTTTTTATTAGTATAAAAGCATTGCTTGACCATAGTAGGTAAATTTAAATGTACAAGTAGGTTTTAAAAAGGAAGTGTATTTTTTTACGGCACAAAGTAACAACTGTTAGCCATTTGGTCTGTTTTTCTATATATCCATCTATAATCTTCATACAGATAGAGACAGAGATAGAGATATATGACATATGTTTCATTTCCAGCTCTTTTCATATAGCAATACAAACATTTTCTGGCAAAAAAGTATGACCTATGTCAGGGTTAAAATCTCCCTTTTTCTCAAATTCCTGTCAAGATAATACAGGTAATATAAAGAAAAGTTCTGTTCTCTTTAGGAGAAACTATAAAGGATATCACTCAACCAGTGAAAATCTTAAGGAGTTTTCAAGCAAGAATGAGGTAAGAGGGGTGAGGAGGGGGAAAGCAAAGTGCCACAGACGTACCATTGCCTGCCAAGCTCCAGAGAAGCTTCCTGTGGACTCCTATGCCGAGGATGACCCACAGTCACCAGCTGCCTCAGGGAGTGCTTACCTGTAAGAGCATCACTGTCCAACACACCTGGGGAGAAGGCTGTCCATCTTCTGTCTGTCTCAGGCAATTGACTCTTTCAGAGGAAGTCCAGATGGATAACCTACTTCTAGCTGGTACCCTGAAAGGAAGATCAATCATGGTGAAACAAAAAAGAACATTATACACACACACACACACACACACACACACACACACACACACACACACACACACACACACACTTCATTCCTCCTAGCTGTACGTGGCAAGAATTCTACATTTAGTTTCCATGGTTCAGGGTAGGAGTCAGTCAACTGACCCCAACTCATCACTCTCTGAGGTCAAGGCAAGGTCTGCAAAAAGGATTCAGCAGTCTAGCTAACTGCTCATGAAAGCCGTATCAGCTACTGTTTCCAAACAAATCATACATATGTTTTTAAATGCAGAAGTCTCTTGCTTTCTGGACTTACCATTATGGTGTTTTATGTTGATGTTCAAAATAACTCCTTGGAAGAATATATAAACATTACATTGAATGAGCTTTTTTTCAGATATTCACAAGGCTCATAGTTTCATCTCTTTTAGGGAGGACTTTCTTTACCTCTAGAAAAATAGCATTTCCCATCTCTTTCCCTCTTTTACATATTTCTATAGGACTAATCATCATTTTAAATACTATATACTTAGACTATTTCTCTGAGAGTCTTTTGTCTCCCCCAATCCCATTTGAACATATGCTCTGTGAGGACAGGAATTTTTGTCCTATTTATTTGTTGTTTTCCCATGCCTAGGATAAGCCTGACCCATAATAGGTAATAAATGTACAGTGTTGAGTAAAAGAATGAACAAGTGGACTCATGTATATGATGCAACTTTGTGTTTGCCTTCCTCTGTGCCTAGTTTATATCATTCCCCTGAGAGAAATTTGTGGGAGGCCCTATAACCCTTTGGATTGCTCTTAGGTGATATAAGGTCCTCTGATTACTCTGAGTCATAAAGCATAGTTTTATCTCTCATTTCAGAAATTCATGTATCCAGTTCAATGCAATATTCAAAAACGTAAAACCAGGATTTAAAGGTAGAACTTCACTTCTCCCCCAGTTTAAGCCCACTGAAGTAGGAAAGAGGAAAATGTTTGCAAAGGCAGGTTGTATTACTCATTTTAGGTTTGCTCTATGTGGTACCCTTTGTGTGAAAGGATGAAACATCCCGCCCTGTTGAATTCAGGAACACTGAAGTGATAATTACTCCTTGTGTAATTCTCTTCTCTTGACTGTGGGCTGCATATTGACTGTGGACTTGCTTGAAATGAATAGAAGAGTCATACAACGTCACTTGCATTATAAGGTTATGAAAGACTCTGACTTCTAGCTTGTTGGCATTCTCTCTTTGGCTCTTCATGCATGTTTGTTCTAGTGGAGAGGGGCACCTGGCAAGGAACCAAGGGCAACCTCTAGCAACTGACACTTTCAGTCCAACAGCCCATGAGGTACTGAATCCCACTAGTAACCATTGAGTGAGCTCAAGAGCAGATCCTGTCCCATTTGACATCTGGAATGACTGTGGCCCTGCCTGACACTTTGATTGCAGCTCTTAAGAGACCTTGAAGAAGAGGACTCAGCTAAGCTATGCCTGATTATTGACCCACGAATACTAATAGATTATGACTGTGTGTTGTTTTAAACTACTGAATTCTGGGGTAATTTGCTACACAGTATTAGATAACCAGTAGACAAGGGGACTTGCTTTGGAAAGATGTGTGTCGTTTCTACCAGAAGTTTTAAAAGTTAGTATATTGTCGAACATGTTTCTTTTTGCTTTACCATGTTGACTGGTGATGTTTTAGATGGAGACTGGATTCTACCACGAAGACACACAGAACAGAGCCACAGCCAAACTGCAATGGACACCTTGTACACACGAGAAATAAACCTTTGTGATATAAACCACTAAGATTTGGAGATTGTTAAGTCAGCATGCTCTAGCCCACAGTTTCGCAACCTTGGCACTATTGACATTTTGCTGTATAAATCTCTGTTGTTAAGGGGCTGTCCTGTACATTGAATGGTGTTTAGCAGCATCCCTTGCCTCTGCCCACTAGATACCAGTAGCATTGCCCACACAATTCCCCATCTCCCCAAATTGTGATAACCAAACCTGTCTCCAGACATTGCCAACTATCCCTGGGGGAGGGAATTGCCCTTGGGTGAGAAGTACTCTTCTACTCTTTCTTGACTGTTAATATCAGTGTTCCTTCATTCCCACTATCTGCAGTTCTCTTGGCAAAAATGAATTCCTTTGTTCTGGCTGGTTGCTGCTGACTCCTCCTTTAGCTCCTTTCCATTATGGTCTTTCCACCTCTTCAAGTAGAACTCCTAAGACCAGAACTGGAAAAATTTGATGCTAGCATTCTTGGGCACGTGACCCACATCTGGTTCAGAGAAAACAATTTTGCTTGGGTAAGATTTGGTAATTCGGGACTTCCATGGTGGTCCAGTGGTTAAGACTCCATGCTCCCAATGCTGGTGGCCCGGGTTCAATCCCTGATTAGGGAATTAGATCCTGCATGCCACAACTAAAGATCCCCCATGCCGCAACTAAGACCGAGCACAGCCAAATAAATATTAAAAAAAATATTTTGTAATTCACGGTGATCCCAATATGCCAACACCAGAGTAGCTGAGCAGCCACATTCCTGACCCTTTCCATGTCTCAGGCTTCAGACAAGAACCAGCCCACTCTTTCCAAATCACTGGTGCACAGTTCAAACTCTCTGAGATGAAGTTGAATCACTTCCCACTAGAGCTGAACTTTGGAGAAGTCACCCTCTAACCCCCTGTGTGTGGGGGAGAGAGGTAGGACCATCTCTTCAAGGAAATGTGCTTATCCTTTAATCTCCGGCTCCTAATCCTTTTAGCCCTTTGTTGTCAGCTAGAGATTAAAATCACAAGACTAGCTTTTGTTCACTTCATTTAAAAATTCTTGATGACCTTCCCTTTGGGAAAGAGTCTCTACTATTTTAATCTTCAGCTGAAAGTAACATAAATACACTATAGCATCCTTTATTACAGTTTATCATTTTTCTAATAAATACATAATATTTTTCTATTGTGCAAAATAATAAAATTCTCACTCAGAATCTATGGCACAACATGATCTACTCAGCTCAGCTGACTGAAAGTGTCATTTTTATTTTGGGTGTAGTCTAGTATAGGTTTAAGATTTCTTTTTTAAAATATATATTTTTTATTTATGGCTGTGTTGGGTCTTCATTGCTGTGTGCAGGTTTTCTCGAGTCACGCTGAGCAGGGGCTAATCTTTGTTGTAGTGAGTGGACTTCTTATTGCAGTGGCTTCTCTTGCTGCAGAGCACGGGCTCTAGGCCATAGGCTTCAGTAGTTGTGGCACACGGGCTCAGTAGTTGTGGGTTGCAGGCTCTAGAGCACAAGGTCAGTAGTTGGGGCGCATGAGCTTAGTTGCTCCGTGGCATGTGGGATCTTCCTGGACCAGGGCTCAAACCCGTGTCCCCTGCACTGGCCGGCAGATTCTTAACCACTGTGCCACGAGGGAGGTCCTAAGATTTCTTTTTGCTAGGTAACATATATCTGGCCTCTTCCATATAATAAACACCAGCCCACTCTTCAATTGCTTCTCCTCCTCCTCTAAACTTTCTATCAATCAAATCAAACAGACAGCTCTGGAGTGTGTTCAGGGAACAGAGTCAGTAGTGGGGAGTGCTTTAGCACTCACCTCTTCCATCTGACCTTTTTTCTTTTTTGTTTCACAAAGTCTATCTACTGTTTATCTATCTATCATCTATCTGTCTATCTACCTACCTACCTACAAAAACTTTAGTGAGGTATAGCTGATATACAAAACCCCTCTAAATATTTAAAATATACAATTTGATGAGTTTGGACATATAGAAATACCTGTGAAAACATCATCACCCTCAAGGTAATAAACATGTCCATCACCTCCACAAATTTCCTCATGCCCTTTTGGTTTTTTTGTGTGTAACTGTGTGGGTCTGTGTGTGTGTGTGCACACACACACGTGTGTGTGCGTGTGTAGTAAGAACACTTAACACAAGATCTACCCCCTTAACAAATTTTTAAGTGCACAATACAGTATTATTAACTACTTCTTTGCCTTCTTTATCATCTCGGGAAAAGGGACTTTGCCCACTACCCTCTCTCACTGCCTCAGCACACCTAGATTTGTCCTGTTCATGACTAAACAAAAATTTCCTACTCCAGATTATCATCATTTTGAAAATGACAAAGCAAAAGGAGAGGGACAGTGACTATGAGGAGAAGCAGAGCATCTTTTTGTTGTCTTTTCATTAATGTATAATTATAGAAAACATACTTTTAGGATGCATTTTGCTAGAGGGAAAATTCAGAGGCACTTTATCCACAATGATTTTGTGTAGCTCACATAATTTCTTCTAATGAAAGAATTATAATTGCATTTTAATCAGGGGCTGGTGAAAGTGCTCTTTAATGTTCACGTTATTCATAATTAGGTTTAGAACTTTTTTTTATTCATGTGAAAAATTAGTGTGACTTTTGCAGTTCTGGGGATGAATTATAATATTTCCATTGAAATAAAAGATGATAGCCACTTGTCTTTGGTCCATTTTTTAAAATACTGCATTAAAGACATTAATTTGGAGTAAGTATAAAATCAGAGAATTAAATATTTATCATAAGACTGAAAAGAATTATCAGCTGAAAGGAAACCAATTGACCCTCAAAATGATGAGATTAACACAATAAACCAGGGTAAACTTCAAGAAAATTGAAAATCATTTTCTCAATGAAATTCAAGTGGTTGCTGCATTAGAAGAGACCATGTTGCCATGGAAAAAGGAAAAAATGGAATATCAGAATGCATAGTATGAAACATTATTGCCAAAATTAACCAGAAGCATACACACAGTGAACAGAATGGATGTTTCTAACAGAGATTAGTAAATTAACTTGAGGAATTATATAAGAATTCAGAGGAATAATAAATTGAAATCAGAAAAAGGATGAGAAAGATATATCTGAGAATCTTGATATCTATATGCTATCAATAGAATTTACAGAAAGACAGCACAAAGTGAATACCATAGAATTAATAATTCAAAGAGTATAATAGAAGATAATTTCCCTGAATCGAAGAAAGATTTGAGTCTTTAGACTGAAAAATTCAGATTAAGTTTATGAATTCCCATGGAAAAAATAAATGTCCTAAATGCATACAGTAAGAAAAAGAGAAAGCGAGATAGAAATAGAGGGAGGGAGGGAAGGGGAGAGAGAGAGAAATAAAAATCAGACAGGAACTTGGTTTTATATTTGCAATATGAAATGCTAGAAAACAATGCAGCAATATCTAAAAACTTCTGAGAGAGAATCATTGGGAGCTCTAGAATTCTACATTCTGGTAAGTGTGTTGTTTTATATCTGAAATTCCATATGAAGTGGTAAAATATGAAGATATAACATTTCAAAGAGAGGTAACAGATCAAATTGGAAATTTTCAAGTGATTTAGCTAGAAAAGTATTTCCACAATTCTTGAACACCTCACATTGAGTCAAAGAGGGTTGAGGGTGCATGGTGAAAGGAAAAGGACATTTTGGAGGGAGCTCCTTGTGTGCTGTGAGTTCCACTCAAGAGGGTACTGGGGCATGGGATCCTGTCCTTCAGCTCAAGTCTAGTGAGAATGGTCAACAAACTTCATTGAATGCAGAGTTAATGCATAAAACAAGGCCCATTTAATAATTGTAAATGGATTATTCAGCGACCTTCAGAAAGGTAGCATCAATGAAATATGACCAGACACTCATGATAAAAGAGAAATTAAAGACCATAAGTTCTCAGTACAAGGAAATATTGTTAAAGCAAATGCACACACACATTACATACACATAATTGATAGGTTCAGTAAGGTAAATACATTAAGCTTGTGTCAGACTCTTACTTGGAAAATCTAAAAGGAAAAAGCAGACCGGAAAGATGCTTTGAAGGTGGGGATAAAGGCAATGAAGGCAAGATGACGGTATTTTATGACCTGTGTTCTCAGACTTTTTTGGAACAAAGGATATGTGAATGTTTCCAGTGGATCAGATAAAGGCCACGCATGAAACAGAATCGGATGGGTGTTAATCTAGGATAAGAAGAGAGAAGCTAAATGTAAATCCAGATTCCCAAAAGCTGTGGACAAAGTAAGTTATCAGTAAGATGAGCATGTATCAAGAAAACTGCTAGTGAGAGGCATAGGGCAATGTCCAAGGGGTATGTTCCATGAACAACCGTATTTCTTCTAGCTAAGTATAAATATTCACTCCTTTTTTATTGTTACTCCATCTTAGTGTTAATTAGGGTAGTTTACCCTAGCTACCATAACAAATGACCCCCAATCTAAATGGTTTAATACAATAATGTCTCATTTCTCATTTCCATCACAGTTCAGTTGAGTGTTAGGTTTGCAGCCTTCCATCTGGTGATTGATTGACAAAATCAGCCTCCTTTCATTTATGATTCTGCCTTGGAGTGCCCCACTGGGTTCTCTACATCTGGTCAGAAGATGATGTAGATCCAACACACTCCTATCTTAACAACCATCACTACTAATGATCCATCATTTCCACTTGCATTTCATGAGGGAAAGCGGGTCACATGGCCCAACCTGGATGAAGGGAGGTGGGATGCCCAGGAAGAAGAAATGGGTTTGATGAGCACCTAGACGGTCTCTTCTACCCTACAGCCTCCAAGCCCTAACCCTAAAATTGTTGGAAACTGGAAGAGGAGGAATTTGGAATTAGAGCAGAAACCTGTCTTTTATTTTTTTCACTTGCAGCCATCCTGAGTTGAAGGTAGGGGAGTAACTGCAACTCTAAATGAATTTGGAAGATTTGCTTATATATGGGATTGGCCATTTTAAGTAGCAAGTTGAGATTATGATTTGTGTCTTGAAATAATCTCAGAGCTTTACATCTCTTTAAAATAATTATAAAAATATATAAATGCCAGATTTTTCATTGCTAGGGCAAAACTAGTCCCACTGAGCAGCTAAAGAAGAGTGAGGAAGCAAAGTTAAATTGTCTTGTGATTGCATCCCACCAGTTGGGCTAGTTTAGCACACTGGTTACATAAATTCTTGTTCATTCATTTGAAACAGTAACTGGCATATTTTGTTCCTCTCCCCTGTGCCTACACCCATTCATTTTTAGAGGTCCTCCCTGGGATTCAATTAACTCCAGAGGGAGTTGTAAGCTCACAGGCCAATAATCAAAGATGACACATTCTTGACTTCTGGGCCACCAGAGGCACCATCCAACTGTGAGACAACAAAGAGTGCCTAGGGAATGCAAACAAGCAGAACATGTTTCCAAGGCATTCTTTTTCTTTCCTCCTTTACACACACACACACACACACACACACACACACACACCAGAGATCTGGGAGGTGAAAAAAGAGTTGGAAGCAATGCAGGGAATTCATTTCTCACCATAATGAATCTGTCAAGGGAATATTGTGATAGATTTTCCCTTGATATTCATGAGGTACAAGTTTAAAGCTCTGTATTCTAGTGTAGGGTATTTTGAAGGCAGCAGATTAGCAGAAGAACCCCTGGCCAAGGTGATAGGAAGGTTAGTAAAGACATCTTCTTGGGATTTCTAGGCATGAGAGAGGCTTGAGATATCTCACCTATTTCCAGGGGCACTGAGTTTTGTCAAGTACAGATGAGTTTACTGATATGAAGGTAACTGAGAAAAAGTGCCAGTGGCTAGAAAAAATTGTCATAGGGTAAGACAAAGAGACTCTAGCAGCAGAAACTTCAAGGATGGGAGGTGACAAGCTGAAATCAGGGAAGTGACAATGGGCTGAGATCTCAAAAGATGATAAGATCTACAGAGTTGAGGCATGAGTCAAGGTGGCAGTAGCAGAATGGAACAGTGTGCATATTATACTTCCTTATGTAGATGAGAACCACCACAGACCAGCCACATTTTCTCCCCATTCCATAGCCTTTTTTTGTGTGTGTGTGGTATGCGGGCCTCTCACTCTTGTGGCCTCTCCCGTTGCGGAGCACAGGCTCCAGACATGCAGGTTCAGCGGCCACGGCTCACAGGCCCAGCCGCTCCGCGGCATGTAGGATCTTCCCGGACCAGGGGCACGAACCCGTGTGCCCTGCATCAGCAAGCGGACTCTCAACCACTGTGCCACCAGGGAAGCCCTCCATAGCCCTTTTATGACACCTACATTTAAGTGTAAATTACCAGCAAAGTTCTGAAAAATTCATTGCTACTGTTAGTGAATGGCTAAAGCTTGTGATATAGTTTGAATGTTTGTGTCCCCCCAAAATTCATATATTGAAACCTAATCCCCAATGTGATGGTATTAGGAGGTGGGGCCTTTGGGAGGTAATTAGGTAATGAAGGTGGAGCTTTCATGAATAAGATTAGTGCCCTTATAGAGGAGATACCATAGAGCTCTCTTGTCCCTTCTGCCATATGAGGACCCAGCGAGAAGACAGATGTCTATGAACCAGGGAGCAGGCCTTCACTAGACACTGAATCTGCCGGCACCTTGGTGGTGTACCTTCAGAACTGTGAGAAATAAATGTTTGTTGTTTAAGCCACCCAGACTGTGGTATATTTGTTATAGCAGCCTGAATGAACTAGGACAGACTGCTTTAACAAAATATGTGCTAATGGCTCCCAGAAGTGCCCCTGGGGAATAGCCATACTATAACCTAGGCTCCCCTCTGCTCAGTTCTCTTGGATTTCTCTGTTCCTTCTGTGAGTCTCTGAACAGGAGGAGAAGGCTGTACCTATACTCCAGGTTTCTGGCTCTACCAGCTTCCTTTCTTGTATTACTGAAGAGCTGAGCCTTCTTCTTCGTCATCCTTGCATGGTCTGGATGGTATTTCTGGCCCTGTACATAATACTCCTACCATCTCCACTCCATATCTTGGTTCTGAGTTTTCAAAATCACATTGCTTTTGTTTCTTAACTTCTGCTTTGACACTGAATGATCTTAGACTTAGTTCCTACTCATTGATTCCCTCTGCATATTTGGAAATTATGGTAAAATAATTGATATTAATTCCATAAATAGAAATGGCATCATTCCAGGAATCTAATTGCTGTTGAATTAAGCTATTAACATTCTCTTTACAGAAGTGAATTTGCTATGGCATGGCACTCAGAAAATGCATTCAATCCAGGGTTGGTCAAGTTCCCTTCATCTACCTTATTTTAGCTTTTCCTTTTTGCAGTTCAGTATCCTCACCAATGTTGATATTACCTAGCACAGTAATGGACCAGTAGGGTAGATTATGGACTGTTAGTATTCAATCTCATCCAAGGTGCTTTATAATGATGAATAATTAGAATAAGCAGAATATTTTGCTGAATATAATTAAAGAAACTCACATAAAGTAAAAATACATTCACAAATTTAAAATGAGGTACGTTCAAAATCAGAGTATTTGAAAGATGTCAGTAAGATTCATACCAAGGGGAAATTTTTATAGTATTGACAATGCTTCACGGTACATATTCATGTGGAATTTTGATTTGTCCTCTCCTTTGATGTTTCCTATTAGATTGTAATCTCCATAAAGGAAGGGACCATATCTGCTTTATTTACTGCTCATATAAAGTGAAAGTTCATCAAAAGTACAGAATAGGTGCTCCCTAAGGGGAAAAAGTGATAATAACTTCTGTCACCTCCTGTTCCACTTACTTTACCTTTTTTTGCCTGGACTTGTACCTAGAACAAAGAGAAAAAAACCCCTGCTATCTCTGTCTAGAAGACAAGTTTCTGGCCTTGCTTTTCTCTCTGTAGGAGGTTTTCATCTTTATACTCACAAATTATGAAAAGAACACACCTTAGACAGGCATTTCTTATAACATGTGCCATGGAATCTTAAGAAAAAAATAGTTGGTTGGAAAAAAGATTTGAAAGGGAAAAAGTTTATGGGAAACTGAGACAAACCAAGGAGGCTTCTTCACAGGAGAATTCCTAGGAGTCTTTCTTTGTATTAGATATAGAGATCACTTTTTTTCAAAGTCATATTCTGACATTTTCATGCTTGTTGATAAACAAAGAAGTCCCCTTGAGGTTGATGTGCCTGCATGCAGTTTTCTTTCCTGTGTCATTCCTCATGGAGAGCTGGAAGAATCTCAGACCTTCTACTGGAAAGAGCCTGCATGCTGGAGGAGGAGCAGGGTAGTGGGAAGAGAGACTGGAGAAAATAAAAGCACTGAATGGGGGTGTGGAGAAATAGGAGGAAAGACCCTTGAGGGAAGGAATGTCTAGATCACCAACCTAAAATGATTGATAGGTGACTTAACTGGAAATGTAAAATAATATTTTAAACCATACTCCTGATTCTGGATTCAAAATGATTTATTTTGGAAATGAACTATATCTTAGACACTAAAGGCATTTCATTAATACATATTAAAATTTAAATATAATGATTCTCCTCTTTTATAATCTTACTACTTTGGCTATCATAGGGTTTTTCACATCTTAAAAAGTATAATTAAGGTACTATGAAATTTACCTTTTGGTAAATTGTGTATAGACACACTATGCCTTGCTACACTTTTTGATTTAGACAATGTTAATTTTTAGAGCTGCACATTTAATAAAGTAGCCACTAGCCACATGTGACTACATTTAAGTTAATTGAAATTCAATGAAATTTAAAATTGGGTTTCTCAGTAACACTTGCCATATTTCAGGCGTTCAACAGCCATGTGTAGCTAGTCTTACTGACAGCACAGAAATAAACATTTATATCATTACAGGAAACACTATTGGACAGGATTGTTTTAGAGCCTTAAATTAAGAAAATTTGTATTTAACTTCTTTTATGCCATTTCTTTCTGTAGATCCAAGTTTTTATTTAAAATTGTATTGCTTCTGCCTGATGATTCTCCCTTAACAATTTTTTGGCAGTGCAAATGAACTACACCTGCAATAAATTTCCTCAGTTCCTGTTTTAACAAAAAAAATCTCAGCTTCTTCATTATTGAAAGATATTTTTGCTTTGTGTAGAATTCTTAGGTGACAATATTTAATTTTTCCTTTCATCACTTTAATGATATCATTCCATAGTTTTCTGGCATACATAATTTCTTTTTATTTATTTACTTTTGACAAATGGGATGTTTGATATATGTATACATTGTGAAATGATTACCACAATCAAAATAATTAACACACGTCACCTTCTTCCACATTTACTTTTGTATGTCTGTATGTGTGTGTGTGTATGTGTAGGTGGGGGGTGGGATGAGAATACTTGAAGTCTACTCTCTTAGCAAATTTCAAGTATACAATACATTATTATTAACTATAGTCATCATGCTGCCCATCAGATCTGCAGAATTTATTCATCTTGTAATCAAAAGTTTGTATCCTTTGGTCAATATCTCCCTATTTCTCCCAACCCCTACCTTCTGGTATCCATCATCCTACTGTCTGTTACTATGAGTCCTACATTTTTTTTTTTTTTTGGTTTCCACATATAAATGAGATAATCCTATATTTGTCATTTTGTATTTGTCTTTATCACTTTTCCTCCAATTTTAACCGTGTTGTTGCAAATGGCAGGATTTCCTTCTTTAGGACTTAATAATATTCCATTGTGTGTCTGTGTGCTTATATATAAATATATAATTTTCCTTATTCAGCTGTCAATGGACATTTAGGTTATTTCCATATTTTGACTACTGTGAATAATGCTGCAATGAACTTGTAAGTACAGATGACTTCAATATAGTGATTTTTATTTCTTTTGGATATATAATGGGAAGTGGAATTGCTGGATATTATGGTGGTTCTATTTTTAATATTTTGAGGTACCTCCATATTTTTCTCCATAACGGCTGTAGCAATTTATTTTCCTACCAACAATGCACAAGTGTTTCCTTTTCCTATCATCCTCACCAACACTGTTATCTTCTGACCTTTTGAAAATAGCCATCCTAACAGGTGTGAGGTGATATCTCACTGTAGTTCTGATTTGCATTTCCTTGTTGATTAGTTATGTTAAGCACCTTTTCATGTACCTGTTGGCCATTTGTATACCTTCTTTAGAAAACTGTTTGTTCAACTCCTTTACCCATTTTTAAATCAGGTTATTATTTTTATTATTTTTTGCTGAGTTATAATTGTTCCTAATAAATTTTGTAGATTAATCCCTTTTCAAATATATGGTTTTTAAAAAATATTTATTTATTTATTTGGCTGCACTGGGTCTTCATTATGGCATGGGAGATCTTTTAGTTGTGGCATGCAGCATTTTTAGTTGCGGCATGTGAACTCAGTTGTGACATGCAACTAAGGGATCAAACCTGGGCCCCTGTATTGGGAATGCAAAGTCATAGCCACTGGACCACCAGGGAAGTCCCTCAAATATATGGTTTACAAATATTTTCGCCCATTCTGTAGGTTGCCATTTCATTCTGCTGTTTCCTGTGCTGTACAGGAATTTTTTAGTATGATGTAATCTCATTTGTTTATTTTTGCTTTTGTTGCTTGTGCTTTTGGTGTGAAGTCATTGCCAAGACCTATGCAGAAGAGATTACACCTTATGCTTTCCTCTGGGAGTTGTAGGGTTTCAGCTCTTGCAATTAAGTATTTAATCCATTTTGACTTCATTTTTGTGTATGGTGTAAGATAAAAACCCAGTATAATTCTTCTGCATTTGTTATCCTGTTTTCCCAAAACCATTTATGGAAGAGATTATCCTTTTCCCATTGCATACTCTTGGTAACTGTAGACAATTTGTCAACCATATATTCATGGGCTTATTTGGGTCTATTCATGGGCTTATTCATGGGTCTATTCTGTTCCACTGGTGTATGTGTCTGTTTTTTTTTTTTTTTTTCCAGTACTACACTGTTTTGAATAGTATACTTTGTAATATACTTGAAGTTAGTAAATGTGATGCCTCCGGCTTTGTCCTTCTTGATCAAAATTGCTTTGCCTGTTTGTGGTCTTTTGTGACTCCAAACAAATTTTAAGATTGCTTTTCCTATTTTCATGAAAAATGCCATTGGAATTTTGATAGGGACTGCATTGAATCTCTGTATTGCTTTGGGTAGAATGAACATTTAGCAATATTAATTCTTTCAATCCATAAACATAAGAGGCCATTCAATTTATTTGTGTCTTCTTTGTTTTCTTCCATCAATGTTTTATAGTTTTCAGGATACAGATCTTTTACTTCCTTGGTTAAATTTTTTCCTAAGTATTTTAATCTTTTTGTTGTTATCGCAATTGAGATTGTTTTCTTAAAGTTTTTTCCCAACAGTTTATTGTAAATGTATAGAAGTAGAAGTGATTTTTGTAGGTTGATTTTGTATCCTGCAACTTTACTGAATTCTTTTATTAGTTTTAACAGTTTTTGGCAGGGTTTTTAGGGTTTTCTATATATAAGATCATGCCATATGCAAACAGACATTTTTACCTCTTCCTTCCTGATTTGGATCTGGCATACATAATTTCTGATGTAAATATGCTATAATTATTTTCTTCGTCATTCTGTATGCTATGTGCCTCTTTTTCTCTGGCCACCTTCAAGATTTTAAAATTTATTTTGTTTTTCAGCAGTGACTATGTTGTGTCTATGTGTGTGAGGGTGTGGTGTGTGTGTCTGTGTCTCTCTGTGTGTAAGTTTGTTATTCTCTGAGCTTCTTGGATCTGTGGCTTTGTGTCTTTCTTTAGTTTTTCAAAATTCTTAGGCATTATCTTTTCAAATATTTCATTTTCCCTTTCTTCTTTCTCTTCTTCTGGTATTCCAATTACAAGTATGATAGATGATTTCATTTTGTCCCATAGTTGTTAGATGCCTTATTCTGTATTTTTTACTCTTTTTAATTTGTGTCTTAGTTTGGTAATTTTTACTAGTCAGTTTTTAAGTTCATTGATTATTTCCTGGGTTGGTTGAGTGGTCTGATTTGCTTTTCAAATTCATTATTCATCTCTGTTATCATGTTTTAATTTCTAGCATTTTAATTTGATTCTTTTTTATAGTTTTTATCTCTCTGCTTAAGTTCTCCATTGATAATTCTCGTCCTCTTTTTTTCATTAGGGGCTTTAACATATTAAACAGTTATACCCCATTTGATAGTCCTTATAAATATAATATAATATAATATCTGGATCTGGTCTTATTTATTGATTTATATCTTGATAATGTGATTTTTTCCTGACTTTTTTGTGTCATAATTTTTTGTTTAAAGTTAGAAATATTTTGTAAGACAATAGAATCTGAGATGATTATTTACACCTGGAAATAGACTCACTTTGTCTTTTTCCAAACCTTAGTGAAGGAGTTTGAACCCATCTAATCAGAAGTTGGATTGGATTTGCTTTTTTTGTTGTTGCTATAGTTATCCTTAGAACACCACAGTCTTCAAATTCTTCTCATATTATCTTGTCTTTAAGATAGTGACAGGTTTGCAAGAGGTTTTATCTCAAGTTCTGCTGCACTTTCAACTTCAGATTCCCCATTTTGCTTATATCTCAGAGAAGGTCTCCTTCTATGCTCTTCATCTCTCCCAGCAGTAGACTGCTGTTACTGTTACTCAATGCTTGCTAGCCTAGTTATGGAAAGCAAGTAAGGGGAGGGTGTTCTCTGTTATTATAGCTCAGCATAAGTCTTATGGGAGCATTGGACCCATTTGTGTTGGAGGTGCGTCCTTCCCTGTGGTCCTGTATCTCCCCAAAGGAGATATTTAATGGTTTGGTCCCAGAATATATTTCTACCTCTCTTGCAGGAGTACTGGATTCTCCCAGCTGCAATAGATCTTCACTTGTACTCTGAAGATAATAAGGTAATAAGGTTTGCTGCCTTGTCCTAAACAGCTTAAGACATTTGTTTTATAGAGGACATTGCAAAAAAGGCTCCATGCTTTGTCTTCAATGACTGTTTTTCTTCTCCTCCAGGGCTGAACCATGAAGGTAGAATTCTCACACTACTTCCATTTTTTCTTGTGAGCCTGAATGCAAGTTTCTCTGGTGTCTGTGACTCTTAGGAATTGTATAACCTCGCACTGGCCCATGATTGGCCTTTAGCTGTTTGTTTAAAATTTTACCTGAATTATTTCCCCAGCTAGTATGTTGTTGCCTGTCTACTGTAGCTAAACACGTGATTGTGCCCTGTCACTCTTAGAGGTGCCTGTCTTTATATTTTGGTGAGGCTGGTTGCCCTGAACTTCAGCTCTCTTATAAAAAGAAAGTTGTGAATTTGCAAATTAGTAAGTTTTCCTTTTGTTATAGGCATGAACCATAAAAGATCCAGTTACTCTGTACTCTCAGCAGCTCCAAATATTCTTTTCTTAATCTTGACCAATATGAAGCTGTGAAATGATAACTCACTTTGGTTTTATTTGATTTTCCTGACTGCTAATGAGGCAGAATATGATTTTTACCCCACACTTTTACTTTCAACCTTTCTGGGACTTTATATTTAATGCATGTGTCTTGTAATTAGTGTACAGGTAAAATTTATTTTTAACACTGCAGTTTGACCATAAGATTTTGGATGGAATTTTTAGTCCATTTGAAGTTCATTAAATTACTGATATACCTAGGTTTGAATATACCACCTTAGTACTTGTTTCCCATAATCTGTTCTTTGATCCTTTCTCTCTTTTTTTGCTATTTGTTTTTAGTTCATTTATTTCTCTCCATACAGTTGTTAATTACACATTATTGTTGTAGTGGTTGTTCTAGAGATTACAACAGTAACTTTTGGCTTGTTTAGAATCAGCTTATCATTTTTACCTTTTCCTGGACTATACATGTAACTTATAACACATTAACTCTGTTTATTATCTTTTTACCTTTTGTGCTATTGTTGTCAGGTATTTCAAATCCACATATATTATGAATTCTAAAAGACATTATTTGGTGTTTTAAAATCTCAATATCATTTAATTTTCCCCATTTATGCTTTCTTGTTCTTTATTGCATTTTTATACTGAATTAATTTAGGAGATACTACATACTGAAAAACATTTTCTAAATATGACTTTGTTTCATCTTTATATATGAAGAATATTTTCACTGATTATAAAATTTTAGATTTGCAATTATTTTCTTACATGTCTTTAAAGATATCCCACTGTCTTCTAGCTTCTTTCTAATTTAGAAGTCATTTATCTGTTTTATTGTTGCTTCTTTTTTTTTTTTTTTTTTTTTGTGGTACGCGGACCTCTCACTGTTGTGGCTGCTCCCGTTGTAGAGCACAGGCTCCGGACATGCAGGCTTAGTGGTCATGGCTCACAGGCCCAGCTGCTCCACGGCATGTGGGATCCTCCCAGAGCAGGGCATGAATCCATGTCCCCTGCATTGGCAGGTGGACTCTCAACCACTGCGCCACCAGGGAAGCTCCTATTGTTGCTTCTTTTAAAGTAATGTGTCTTTACCATAAACAAGATGAAAAGCCAACCCTTAGAATGGGAGAAAATATTTGCAAACAAAGCAACTGACAAAGGATTAATCTCCAAAATATACAAGCAGTTCATATACCTCAATATCAGAAAAACCAACAACCCAATCAAAAAATGGTTGGAAGACCTAAATAGACATTTCTCCAAAGAAGACATACAGATGGCCAAGTGAGGCACATGAAAAGATGCTCAACATCACTAACTGTTAGAGAAATGCAAATCAAAACTACAACGAGCTATCACCTCACACTGGTCAGAATGGCCATCATCAAAAAATATACAAACAATAAATGCTGGAGAGGGTGTGGAGAAAAGGAAAGCCTCTTGCACTGTTAGTGGGAATGTAAATTGATACAGCCACTATGGAGAGCAGTATAGAGGTTCCTTAAAAAAACTAAAAGTAGGGCTTCCCTGGTGGCGCAGTGGTTAAGAGTCCACCTGCCAATGCAGGGCATACGGGTTTGTGCCCCTGTCTGGGAAGATCCCACATGCCGCGGAGCGGCTAGGCCTGTGAGCCATGGCTGCTGGGCCTGCACGTCCGAAGCCTATGCTCCGCAACGGGAGAGGCCACAACAGTGAGAGACCCGCGTACCACAAAAAACAAACAAACAAACAAACAAAAACTAAAAATAGAACTACCATATGACCCAACAATCTCACTACTGGGCATATACCCAGAGAACCATAATTCAAAAAAACACATGCACCCCAATGTTCATAGCAGTACTATTTACAATAGCTAGGCCATGGAAGCTAAATGCCCATCAACAAAGGAATGGATAAAGAAGATATGGTACATATATACAATGGAATATTACTCAGCCATAAAAAGGAATGAAATTGGGTCATTTGTGGAGACATGGATGGACCTACAATGTGTCATACAGAGTGAACTAAGTCAGAAAGAGAAAAGTAAATATCATATAATAACACATATATGTGGAATCTAGAAAAATGGTATAGATGATCTTATTTGCAAAGAAGAAATAGAGACACAGACATAGAGAACAAATGTATGGATACCAAGGGGAAAGGGGTGGGGTGGGAGGAATTAGGAGACTGAGAGTGACACATATACTTTATTGATACTATGTATAAAATAGACAACTGATGGGAACATACTGTATAGCACAGGGGACTCTACCTAATGCACTGTGGTAACCTGATGGGAGGGACGTCCAAAAGGGAGGGGATATCTGTATGTGTATGGCTGATTCATGTTGTTGTGCAGTGGAGGCTAACACAACATCGTAAAGCAAACATACTCCAATAAAAATTAATTTAAAAAATAATCTTTTTTTTTCTTTATTGGCTTCTTGGAACTCTTCTGTTTGTCTTTAGCTTCTGGAAATATTACTATGTTGCAGTTGTTTTATGTATTTTTGAGTAACAAACTACCCCAAGCTTAGTGACTTTAAAAAACAAAATCATGATTTTATTGGCAGACTGGACTCATTTGGGCAGTTCTCACTTGGTGTTGCATGCAGTTGTAGTCAGGTATCAGCTGATGCTACGCTTTCCTGAAGGCTCCACTGGGCTTGACACCCATGGTGGCTCACTTAACAGCTTGCTGCTGGCTGGTTTCTAAACTGGTGCTGTTCAACAGAGTGCCTAAATTTACCCTCTCTAGGTAGCTTAGACTTGTCATAACAACTGATTCTAAATAGTAGGAAGTGGAAGTTGCTAGGTCAGTTTAAGGCTGTGCCTAAACTGGCAAATTGTTATTACTCCTGTTTTCTATTGGTCAAGGCAGTTTCAAAGGGTTAGAAAGTTAAACTATACCTCTTGATGGAGGCATGTCAAGATCACATAGTAGAAGAGCATGTGAGAATGGGAGATAATTCTGTAACAATTTTTGAAAAATTCAATCTGTCATAGTCTGCTATCTGGATTAAAAAAACTAATACCTTCCTCATGCCCAGTACACACAACCTTTCTCCCAAGACCTGTAATGCTTTATTCTGTTATGGCATCAACTCGAATTCTAAGATCTCATTACCACACGGCCAACTTATCCACATTTGAATCTGATATAGAGAAGTATAGATGAGGCTGCCATGTGAAGAAGGCCAGTCTAGCCTGATAGAGATGTGGTCTAATGGCCAGCATACATGTTCACATGCTCTATGAGAACTTAATTAAACCATTTATTTTCATTATTTGAATTGTTATAAAACCTTCAATCTTTCAACAACATCCTATGATATCACTTGACCTTCCTTTAAGTATGAATCCTAAATATAAATACAAAGTCAGAAATTATATGGTTGTATTTTATGAAGTGGCATATTAACCTTTTAAGCTATCAAAACTGAAAAAACACAAAATGTAAGATTTTGCAAGAATGTTAGAGCCCTAAAAATATGTCTGAATGACCCCATGTGTGTGCCAACAACAGCTTTAGAAACACTGTCCCACATTAATGAGAATGAAGTAAGAAATATCTACAACAGTCAGACCAATCACTACCACTGATTCTAAAACGCAGGTGGGGACAATGGATGCCTGAGAACCACTGAAAAGAGTGATTCAAAATACCCAAGCTCCTCTCCTACCTATATCTGATGCTCTGATATATTCTTGGGAAGAAAAAACACCCAGCATGTCAATTCTGGAAAAACGTTCTCTTGTATTCTGGTAACTATTACCAATTGAGAGTCAGAATTCAGGCTCAAGATCAACATTTCCTCAAGTAAAACCTCTCACATTAAATGCAGAACTCTCCAACCTGAAAGGAAGCATCTGCAAAATTAACATGGGCTGCTCCCCTGCTGAATTCTTTGCCTTTTCGAATATTTCTCGTTCCTTTGGTTCTCAACTTGCCATTACCTCTGGACTTTGGATTTACAAGTATATCTGGAAAACCTTTTGATATTGCATCATAATTTCTGCTGCTCAATACCACATGCCTCCCAGATCATCTGATATCCATTCACTATTTTGGTACTGATAAAACTGCTTCTTGAACTGTGTTTAATCCCAGCCAATTTATATTATGATAACATATTTTTCCAAGCTTCCAACTTCTTTACATAAGACAATAAAAATGTTTCCATTTCTACCATTCTATGGTGAATTTATTTGGAAAGCAATCTAATTGCCTCTTGATAAGAGGTGCTATAGTACTTGACCTGTTGGGAATATATGGCTGTATGGGCACAAGTCACACTAATGCTGACCCTTCTGGCAATGACACTACTTCCACTCTCAAGATTTTATCATGGCCTGATGAGAACAGCAGGCCTCTTTTTCCAAATAATCATTTTCTCAAAATATTAGAGAGATTTATATCTCCAATATATCAAGAGGTTTTCACATCCGTATTTGACTACATTGTTGAGAAAAGAAGAAAGGTGAATGGTCCTACTCTTATAAGATCAGATCCAAAGGAAGAATACTATAGCTGGCTGCCCTTCCAGTCTGGAGCTAAACATTATATACACACTCGATAAGGAAGCCACCACCACACATGTTGACACATGAAAGTGTCAAATGCCTAACCATAACATTTACAGTTACATTATTACACCATTATGCTAGTACACTCTTCCACTTGGCCCCAAATCTAACTTATGACCTGATCCTAGAGAAAATGGAGACACCTTCCCATCCAGGAAAAGTTGGTAAGCATGAATATTCTAGCCAATCTCTCCACTTAATCACTTTAAAATGTTGTGACACTTAGATCCTTCCTAACAGGGGAGCCTGGCACTGAAGAGCACATCCCATCTTCCACTCAAAATGTAACCAATGCAGTGAACTTTCCAACCAAAGATTATCTAACAGCACAGGGGCAACATGGACTCTATCTGTACTTATATCCTCAGTCATTGGCTTTTTAGCTCCAGTCAGTGCCTAACATAGGCACCCAATATGTGTTTGTTGAGTTCTACTAAAGAGAACTTGCTGCTAGAAGGTACAGCTGTTTCCTTCACCCCTTGCCTTTATATCATTCAATCAAAAATACTTATCTATCTGCACCAGGCACTGTGCTAACTACTGAGGGTGTTGCAATGAGCAAAACATATGTGTTTCCTGCCTTCATTTAGCTTATTTGTTACTATTCTGTGTCATCCACTCTGGCTGCTTCTCCAAACCTAGATGAAAAGTGCAACCAGAGAGTCCTTTGAAGAATCAAGTTCATTAGGAACTTTTACCATTTGAAATTCAGCTCTCCACAAATGACTGACCAAGTGAATTAAACTAGATTAGCTGTTCTTGTAGGCTGTAATTTCACAGTTCCTGCGGGGAGGGCAACATATAGAATGTCCCTTCTTTGAATCTCTAGGTAGATGATCTTGAGGAAAGACATGTCCTCAAATTATTATTTTGAGCCCTTCTATATCTGATATTCTTCTGCTGTCTTTACCTAAAAATGTCACCTTGACAGGATGCAAGATTCTTCAATCATAACTATTGTCTCATATCTCTGTGAGGTTTTCCGCAGTTTTTGACATTTATTTTTGTGACAGAAACATTTGAAAACAATCTAATTTTTTGTTCGTTTATAAGTAATTTATTCCTTTCATGTTTCTTTATTATTGAAATTCATAAACTTGGCAAAAATGCACACATTCTACATTTTTCCTGGTGACTGTCTCCTTCCTATGAACTCAAAATTTTATTTTTAATTAAACATTTTTTGCTTTTATACATTGAATACTGCCTTTGCTCCATCTACTATTGTTCATTTTTAGGAACGAATCTCCTAATCATGGAGAATTCCTAAACTGTCTTCTAAAATGGCTTTGTTTATTCTTTCTCATTATTTTAATATGTTTATTCTTTTCTTCCATTAAATTTAACTTTTATAATACTGATTTGATTTCATGCTCTTTTCAGGGTAGATGTAAATTTGGTATCTGTGTTTTTGGTCTCCTTATGGTCCATGTTAACTCATGACTATTGATGGGCAACAAAACTTTGTATGTTAACTTGCACTCCTTCTAAGATAGGTGTGATGGCCTCAACTAAATCATTTTGTTGTGGCAGAGTTACCTATCTAGGTCTTGATTAAATGAGTAATGGTGTTGGTGTTGATTTCAGACATTTGTAACAACGTGTAACAGAAGCCACCTGATTCCCACCGCTTCGTCAGAGACCCTTACACATGATATCAATGGAAACTCTATCGAAGTTCTTACGTCATGCACTCAGAAGTTTGCAACCAGCCAAGTCAAAGATGAGATTGTACACTACCAGAGCACTGGCACTCTCACGGTGCTAGGGAAACCCTCTTTCCCTGAAGGGTCCAAGTGAAGAGCAGGGGAAAATTTTAAATTAATGATCATCAGTAAGAAGGATTGTTCTTTTACTTATTTTTTAAAGCAGAGGTTAGAATAAGCACATTTCTTGTATCTTACTTAAGTGACACAGGAAAATTTCAAAGGATAATTTCAAAGATGTTTCAGAATATATTTTAAAGCCATTTTTGTTCACTCTGCCACTCTAGATAAAATTACTGGCCCAAAGAACACTGCAAGTGCAACTTGATTTTTTTTTTTTTTTTTGCCGTACGCGGGCCTCTCACTGCTGTGGCCTCTCCCGTTGTGGAGCACAGGCTCCGGACGCGCAGGCCTAGCGGCCATGGCTCACGGGCCCAGTCGCTCTGCAGCATGTGAGATCTTCCTGGACCGGGGCACAAACCCGCGTCCCCTGCATCAGCAGGCAGACTCTCAACCACTGCGCCAACAGGGAAGCCCACAACTTGATATTCTTGGTGAAGGTAGTGTTGGGGAGGCTATGGAGTGAACAGGTGAGTGGGGTGGAAAGAATTCTGAATCCTTTTCCATCAAATACCTGGTACTAAGCTCACCAGGTCAGATGTAGGGAGAGTAGAGAAAGGAAAAAAATCACTCAACACTGTGGATAATGGATAGAACAAAGGAAGAGTGAAGGCAGAAAGCTTATTTTGGAAAAACCATAATTCAGACTTCCAAACCACAATAGGATTGACCTGTTGAGATGGCAGTGTAAATGGAGAAGATATCAGAATTTTGAGAGATATTTGAATAACAGAATGAAGAAAATTCAGTGAACAACTGATTGTAGGAGAACTATATAAAAGGATTTTACAATAACCTCTGGTTTCTGGCCTATGTGATAGAGTAGATATTAAAATCAAAGGAGATATAGGAAAAAGGGAAGACTTTGAGGCAATAGGTTGAAAGAGGGGCTGAATGTGGAACATAATAAGTTCTCTTTGGACATGGTGTGTTTAAAACAAATACAAGATTCCAAGGTAGAGGTATTCAACTGGAGGTTAGATACATGGCTCTAGAGTTTTAGACAGAGGATTAAAATGAAGATATAGATTATGAGGTTGGCAGTGTACTAATGCCTGGAAAAGAGCCAATAGAAAATGCCAGGCACTGTCCTAGGGACATAGGATGTAATAGTGGAAAGAAAGACCAGGTTCCTACCCTGACGAAACTCATGTACCAAATAGTAATAGTCAGATAGATAAATATGTATGTAATGTAACTTCAGACTGTTACAAAAAAGGCCAAGAATAGATTCCCTAAAAACCGTGAAAATGTAAGATTTCAATAAATGGAAAAAAGTTATCTGCAAGGAACCAAGAAAGAGAGGTAGATCCAAGTAATTGCAGGAAAATCGAGAGCCAGAAGGCCTCAGTGTGTCAACTAGGAGTGTTCAAAAGAACCAGTGCTAAAAGTATTGAACAATCAGTCAAATTTCTCCTTGATTTTGTTCAAGGGTCTATGGCTCTGCCTTTGCAATCAGAGCTGCCAGAGTCAGCATACGGGATGCTGGCTTTGCCATTTTGATTGCTCATTTTAAAACAAATCTCACCATATTTCTGATCTTTCATTACCAAAATGTTCCCATGAGTAAAACTGAGTCATTTTAAAGGGATTAAAAAATCATATATTCTTTGTTCAAATTAACTATAGCTTTCTCATTTCTCAGGCAAAGAAAGCCTTGCTCCCTCAAGCCAAGTTGATGAAAATGGATATAGTCTGATGTCACTTTCTTTTTTTTTTATTAAAGTATAGTTGATTTACAATGTTGTATTAGTTTCTAGTGTACAGCAAAGGGAGTCAGTTATATATATGTATATATATATATTCATTATAGGTTATTACAAGATATTGAATATAGTTCCTTGTGATATAGAGTAGGACTTCCTTTTTTTACCTATTTTATACATTGTATTTTGTATCTGCTAATCCCAAGCTCTTAATTTATCCCTTCCCTTTGGAACCATAAGTTTGTTTTCTATGTCTGTGAGTCTTTATCTGTTTTGTAAATAAGTTCATTTGTATCATATTTTAGATTCCACATATAAGTGATATATGATATTTGTCTTTGTCTGACTGACTTCACTTAGTATGACAATCTCTAGGCCCATCTGTGTTGCTGAAAATGGCATTACTTCGCTCTTTTTAATGGCTGAGTAGTACTCCATTGTATATATGTACCACATCTTCTTTATCGATTCATCCATTGATGGACATTTAGGTTGCTTGCATATATTGGCTATTGTAAATAGTGCTGCAATGAACATTGGGGTGCAGGTATCTTTTTGTATTACAGTTTCCTCTGGATAGATGTCCAGGAATGGGATTGCTAGATCATATGGTAACTTTATTTTTAGTTTTTTAAGGAACCTCCATACTGTTCTCCAGAGTGGCTGTACCAGTTTACATTCCCACCAACAGTGTAAGAAGATTCCCTTTCTCCACACCCTCTCTAGCATTAGCATTTATTATTTGTAGATGATGTCACTCTCTTTGAATAAAGAAAAACATTTTCAGTCACAGTACTTAAGTATTCTTCTCTTTGCAACTATGGAAAATATTTTTTCTATACACTTTCAATGATCTTAAGAGTAAACTAGATTATTTTATGTTCCTAGCAACATGAGTTGAAGTTGACAGTACTAAACTATTTTTATGTACAATGTATTTGTTTGTCTTAGATGTTGAATGTGATACCTTGAAGATTCTTTGAGATGTGTGATTTTGTGCCCCAAATTCGTTATTTATTATTCAGCTGCCTTTCTGCGTGGCTTAGAATAGAATCAGTATGAGAAGTTTTCATCTTGAATGCACTTCAGGTATAATTATATTTTAAATTCTGTCAGGTTTTACTAGTACTGTTAATGCATTTAAGTGTGCATTAAAACCAAATCCTTTCCATCCATTTCTTTTTCACAGGCAAGATTTATAGTGTCAGGATAGTTATTTTCTGGATTAGCTGTAAGCCAGGCAAAAAGCTTTACTGTGGCATGCATTTTTTTTTAGAAATGGCAGAGGAACAAATTTCACAGTGGGCAGCATCACTTTGAAAACATGATTATTAATCTTTTTCTGAGCAAAAGTGCAATAGATAAAGAAATTAGTTCAGCAGGAGGAGAGCTTAAACATTTTTTGGTATTTGTTTCATGGTGTGAGATGGAAAAGAAAATAGATAAAGTTACAGCCAAAATTCATTTTCCCTGGAAAGTTTTGACTATAATGCAATGCAAAATATATAATAAACTTTATCTTTTTCCTTTTGAATTTTTGAGGGCACTGGCTGTTCACTTTGTCAAGCGCCTTGTGATGGGTTTGTGCCAGACTGAAATAGAGGATACCCACATCATTATTGCCAATCCTATGGTGATGAAATATTAAGTGAATGGAAGAATTTTATTATATCACTTCATGGTCTTTCTAATAAAAACCTCGCTAATTTACACAGGTAACTAGTATCTAGCAAAACTATTGCCCAGGAAAGTGCTTGGCTAGTCATACTTGCTCACTCTAGCCATGCTTGTTGTTAAGCTATATTAGGGAATTTTTTTTTCTTCAAAACTCACTCACTTTATTAAAGAGACAATATCATGACTATTATAGAAATAAAATTGTATTGTTTTAGTATTTTGCCAGGGGACATAGGTATGTTCAAATTATGTGAAGACATGAGAAACTACCACATCCAAAAGCACTGAGGATCTGTGAGGAACTTTCTATAAAGAGGCAAAGTAACATTATATTTTCTGCTGAGGCTTTGGTCCTAATCTTCAAAACCAATCCCAACTGAGATGCTCAAACTCCATGGAGAGTTTACCTGTGATGGTTAAGAGTAGGTTTCCTCAGCTTAAGGTTTGCTCTGGAATTTCCAGCACAAAGCCTACAACTGAATTTTAGATCGTTTTTTCTCAGTGTGAGGAAAGGGCGCTGGTGCCAGAAACAGCCTGTTTGCCAGGAGCTAGCCTGGGTACAGTGCTTCAGGCACTTTTAGGTCAGGGTAACAGCTCTTCCATCAGAAGCTAGTGGAGACTGAAAGGACAGTGGGGTGAGAGAGAGGGAGGGAGAGAGCGAGCAAGTGGATCTATGATCTTTTACTTTCATATCATTTCTGTCTTCAATAAACCAATGGACTAAGTTCTTAAACCTGTTTAATCTATCACACTACCTCCCTCCCTCCTTTCCTCCCTTTCTTTCTTTCTAATATTTATTTATTTATTTGACTGCCTTGGGTCCTAGTTGTGGCATGTGGGATCTTCCGTTGCAGCACATGGGCTCTTTGTTGCAGCACGCGGGCTTCTCTCTAGTTGTGGTGCTCGGGCTTTTTGCCCCATGGCATGTGGGATATTAGCTCCCAACTGGGGATCAAACTCGTGTCCCCTGCATTTGAAGGCAGATTCTCAACCACTGGACCACCAAGGAAGTCCCATTTCTTCCCTCCTTCCTCCCTCCTTCTCTCTCTCTCTCTTTCCTTTTTCTTTCTTTCTTTCTTCCTTCCTTCCTTTTTCTTTCTTTCCTTTCTTTCTTTCTCTCTTTCTTTCTTTCTCTTTTCCTTCCTTCCTTCCTTCCTTCCTTCCTTCCTTCCTTTCTTTCTTTCTTTCTTTCTTTCTTTCTTTCTTTCTTTCTTTCTTTCTTTCTTTCTTTCTTTCTTTCTTTCTTTCTTTCTTTCTCTTAAGGAAACAGTGAGAGAGTTTCAGTGAATAGGCTAGACAGGAAAAAACTTTGCCATTTCTCCAGAAGCTAATCTTCAACATACATTTTTTTTTCATAAGAATCTTATAATTTTCTTTGGTTTCATCAGACATGTGATTCAAAAGTTGATAAAATTCTACATCTAACGTAATGAAATACAGCAAACTTTATTTTTTCTATAGAGGACTTGAGTTACTTGTATTTACAGTCATCTTTTCATGTTTGAAATTAAGGTCTCACTTTTTTTCTACTAGAAAAATATATCAAATCTTTCTTCACTGTGAATTGTGGGCCTTATAAATGTAAGAATTGGAAGAAATATGTTATGCATGCATATTTGCTATAGGTTTTGGGGAGGACAGAATTTCATGGTATCTCTTTTATCCTTCCTTGAATGCAGTGGACCTAAAATAATTTGTTTTTAACTGCACATTTTGAATTCTTATTATTTAACCGTTTGAAATTTTCCATCTGCTTTTACTCCATCTGTATACCGTATATTTAGATTTGTCTTTTCCATCTTTCCACAGGAGGGAGGAAAAAAAACACATGAGATTGCTCTATTGAGGGTAAAACTCTGGTGCTGAGATCACAGGATTAGCAATTTCAGCGCTCTAAGCAAGTATCCTTTTACTCTCTAGATTGCAATTGTTGCAAGAGTGGCAAAAAAATCTTGCCAAAAACACATGCCAGAATTTGGGACAATAGTGGGCCCCTGTAAGATACAACAGAATCCACATATTGATGCCAATTTGCCTTGAAGAGACTAGTGAAAGTCAAAGATTTCTCAGAAGAAACAATACCCAATTTCCCTCTGTTTTAATATAGTGCCAAATTAGATGTATTTTTTTAAAACTTAAAACACCATCACATAAAATAACTCTAATTGGTCTGTGGTTGTATTTAATGTTTATGTATTTAATTATTGCAAAAATATGAATAAAATGACCTTAAGGATTACATTGACTTCTGACTTTACAAAAGTTTAATTACTGTCGGTAGCAAAAAAATAAAAGAACAGCTTTTTGTGCTAGTTATAAAATCTCATCTTCTTTTTAGCCATTGTAGAGGGGCCTTTAAAGAGCAAAAGACAATTTCAGTTTTAGGGGATATTGTGGGCTGACTTAATTGGTGATTTTTGTGACCTAATTTACCTTGAAGGAAAAAAGTTACTTTTTAAATTGTAATTCCTTATGAAGATATCCTTAACCTTTGTCAAATATTTCCAGGCCTGAGTGGCTATATTTTAAAGTAATCCCTGGATGTTATCCCTAACAAACTCATAATTCATCCTCAGTGGGTCCCACTTCTCCAAATTTCAATGTTAAATATTGAGAATATGGGTCACAGTACCTAAGAGTATAAAATATTATACATGGCATAACAATTCCCCAAACCTTGAGTGGGTCATACTAAGGAAATGGCCAGAGTTGTGATGACCATTATCTGCATGTGAGACTTTTTGTGTAATTATTTTCTTGACCCTTCAATGGATCAGGGTCCTAGCAGGAAACTGATGGCATATACAAACTGAGTACTTTGAAGAGTGTTTTAAAATAATCTGTTTGAAAATGTATGTGCAGGTAACAGAGAATCCTGGAGCCTGTAAAGGAAGGTTAATGTTACCCCTGAATAGAAATGAGTATATTTGCTAGAACCTGGAAACAGTGAAGTATGTGTAGTGGGTGGCCTGATAGGAACGGAGACCTTTGGCCATGAGGCACAGCCAGCCCATGGAATCCTCCCCACCCCCTCCCTCATCAGGAAGCTCAGGAATAAGTACAATGACCTCACTCTTCTCCCTTCCTCGAATCACCTGTTTTTGCTCTCTATTGGCTGAACCCAACCTGAAGTGCTGGTGCTATACAGCAGGGAATAGATATGTAGGTGCATAAACAAGAGACTGAGCACATCCTCTAATGTAAAAATGCTGCAGATCCTGTGCTCTAGATTTCGACTGTGGGTATGGAGTAAATATGACTGAAGAATGATTTTTTTGCCTCAGACTCAGGAATTCTTAGTTACGTCCTGTAATGCACGATAAGCATATGATTTTTAAATCTCTCACCATTCCACTCTCACTCAATCTGACATCCCCTTCATTTCTAACCATTCTAAGTTTCAGATCAACTTTTCTACCATTACCTCATTCAGTGACATGTACTGAACACAATCTGTGGTTGCAAAACTGTGTTAGGTCTGTGGGTGAGGAGATGATATGACCCAGTCTCTGCTACTGCACTGTCTGGTAGACAAGATGAATACAGAGATGAAATTCCCTAATATTATACTGTAACAAGTAAGATATGAACAAAGATTCATAGGCCTGTATCTGTAGGGTGGCATCTTTGCCACCACATTTCACAGAATACAAAAAAGATTTGAGTCTACACTCAAGGCAATATACTTCTCCTTATTTAAACTAATAAAATGACAAACTAATTACGATTAGAACTCTCCTATTGATTGGGGTGGGGGGCATGGGATGTGGCAGCTTGAAGCAGGATCTTAGTTCCCTGACCAGGGACTGAATCCAGGCTGTGGAGGTGAGAGTGCCGAATCCTAACCATTAGACCATAAAGGCCCACAGGCTTGATGCAGGACCTTGGTTCTTGTCTTATTTGAAGAAAGAATTCATCAAAAAGGCAAAAGTAGAGAATCAGGTAAACCATTTATTTGAAACAAAGTACATGTGGAAAAACATACGTGCAGGCTCAGAGAGAGTTGCGCTTTTGAGGTGGCTTAAATTGCTTATATGAGGGCAGTCTTCCAGGTTCCCTCTAGCCAATCATCTTGCTTCATCTAGCTTTGTGCCCATATTTGGTCTGACTCAGGGCCCTTCCCAATGCACGCACACATCTTTTAGCCAAGATGTTTTCCAGTGCAAGGGTCTCTGGGAGGTTGGCAGGACATATTACGGGCTAGTGCCCCCTCCCTATTTTGACCCCTGAAGAACCTGTCTGTGCCTGTATAGTCCGGGAGGTCTCATTGACCTAAAAATGAAAAATGTGGTCGTCTTATCTTTTCACTCAAGCAGAGCTCATCTCCTCTCTGTTCCTGCCTTTATCTTTTCCTTGAAGTGTCAGCAGGAGACAAGCTCCAGCTGCTCAGTCTGGGGCCCATCTACCTCCTACCTCAGTATGAGTCTGGATGTGAAAAACATATATGCTGGCCATGTAGATTGAATTATTTAAACTCCAGAAAATTTGTTTTTCATTTGAGTTTGGTTAATGTGAATCCATACTGGAAAGATAGATTTAATGTTAATGTGATGGTATTTTGAGACTTCAAGAGTGGGGTAGGATCCTGGAGCAGGGTGATTTCCCTAAGAAGTGTTAGGCCATTTTCAGAGGGCTCTTAGGAGAAAGTGTGCAAATGCTTTCCAAGTAAGTGCTCACACTCTCCAACATTGAAGCATATCAATTTCTTATTTAGATTATTATGCTATCAGCATAACATGAAAGAGGCATAGGAGAGTTATGAAATTATAAAATGCATGTGTTTGTGTGTGTAAGACAGAAAATGGGGGAGTGGAGAGGAGGAGATTGTAAGTACTGGAAATGTGCTAAGAACTGCCAAGTTTTATGAAATTATTCACTTAAAATATAAATCATAGGGGCTTCCCTGGTGGCACAGCGGTTGAGAGTCCACCTGCCAATGCAGGGGATGCGGGTTCATGCCCCAGTCTGGGAAGTTTCCACATGCCACAGAGTGGCTGGGCCTGTGAGCCGTGGCCGCTGAGCCTGCACATCCAGAGCCTGTGCTCCACAATGGGAGAGGCCACAACAGTGAGAGGCCCGCGTATCGCAAAAAAAAAATCGTAATTCAGTCATAAATCAGAATATGAGATTGAAATTGTTCCTAGGACAAAATTTAAAATAAAACAAAGAAAACTGTGAGAAATAGGATAATTTGGGTAGAAATCACTATGCCCTAGTGATAAGGACAGAGTAAAGTGATGAAGTAGATGATTAAATAGTTAACTTCACTAAGGGATCATAAATAGAGAAAAATATGTGGGAGACCCCTGGAAGTTAATGATCACTCAAACAGACTTGCTTAGCAAAAAAACCAAGCTAACTTGCTTGGCAACAAAACCATGCAAAAGAAGCACAAGACATGCCCCAAAACAATAAAACAATTGTGGAATAAGACCTACATCCTGCCCATTGAAGTCAGCAAGTTAATGATCCTTGAGAAAGGGTTTTTTCTGCATGTACTAAGAGCAGAAATCTAGGGGAAAGGTGACATTATACTGAAACCTGAGATGATTTACCATATTTTGGTATACGTTCCTACCTTTTTGCTCATTTCCACAGCACCATGACAGTGCTGGCTTGACCATGTAGGGACAAGAAAACTCCCCTGCCTGTTGTGGAGGAGGAGCTGATGATGGAAGCTTGACATCTACTCAAGAATGAGGAAGAAGATGGTCTTCTCCTTCTCACCAGTTTCCCTTTGATTATAAAAATGTAGCCCACTGAGTTCTTGGGGCAGCACTCCCTTGCCTGCCTGCTTGTATCTCTCACAAGCATCCTATACTAATAAACTCTTACCTGTCACTCTGCCTCTCGTTGAATTCTTTCTGCACCGAGACAGAAGGACCAGTGCTCTACTGAGTCCCAAAACGTGTTCTGCAGTTTCACTAGGGGGTAACAGAACAAGTCTGCACATGCAGACTATTAGGGCCATGAAAGGTAACATACGTACCTTACACTATCTCGGTTATCTATATGACCTGGGATGAGAAGCTGTCCCTGATCCTATTTCTAATAACTTAATAGACCTTGTGCAAATTCTTTCTTCTACAACTGTGAGGTTTCATCCATAATAAGATAATAAAAATGGATTTTCAAACTTGTGTTTGCATCTGCATGTTTATTATCTTGCATAGAAGCCCACACAGTTAGGGTGACTGTTCTTGTTTGAATCACAGTGCAGTTACCGATTCTAACTACCTCTACTTTCCTATCCTTGCTTCCATGGCCTCTTTGGATACATATCCAAAAATGACAGATTGAAAATCACTGAACTAATGACTTAAGAAATTTTTTCAGTATAAGATTCTTGGGATAAAGCAGGAATAGATCGACTAAATAGGAAGCTTGCCTTCAGTCTTGATTAGATAAAGACCCACCTTCCTCTTTTGTAAAAAAAATGTATGTTATCAGTCCTGTAAATTACTTCTCACACCTGACGAAAGGAAATACCTGAACCCTTACCACTTAGAGAAAGCCAAGCATACTTATTTTGTTAAAGAGTCACATGTGACATGTGACTTGCTCTGAGCAGATTTGCTTCTGGGTCAGTTGGGTTCTCTTGTGGTACTACAGAAGATGGATAATTTTTAATTTACCTGGCTGTACACATTTTTAACAGCTTGTAAATTATTACTGCTCCTGTTTTCATATTTCATTGTCACATTCATAGCATGTCAATTACTTGAATTAAAGTACCAGAGTCAGGGGTCACATGTGAACTTTCTATTTAAAACAGATATTGCCCACCTCACCGTTTCTTTAGGGCAGAGTTAATTGTTTTCTTTGTTTGGGCCCCTGAGTCAGCCTTATTTGAATCCTTAAAAATTAACATCAGTTGTCCACAAAGCAACGCCTTACCATAGGAATATGCCCAAAGTGCATAGCGTATTTATGTAGGACATTAATATTTTTTAACATCTTTATTGTAGTAAAATTGCTTTACTATGGTGTGTTAGTTTCTGCTTTATAACAAAGTGAATCAGGTATACATATACATATCTTCCCATATCTCCTCCCTCTTGCGTCTCCCTCCCTCACACCCTCCCTATCCCACCCCTCTAGGTGGTCACAAAGCACCGAGCTGATCTCCCTGTGCTATGCGGCTGCTTCCCACTAGCTATCTATTTTACATTTGTTAGTGTATATATGTCCATGCCACTCTCTCACTTCATTCCAGCTTACCCTTCCCCCTCCCCGTGTCCTGAAGTCCATTCTCTACATCTGCGTCTTTATTCCTGTCCTGCCCCTAGGTTCTTCAGAACCTTTTTTTTTTTTTTAGATTCCATATATATGTATTAGCTTTGTTTTTTTTTTTTGTTTTTTACTTTTTTGACTTACTTCACTCTGTATGACAGACTCTAGGTCCATCCACCTCACTACAAATAACTCAATTTCATTTCTCTTTGTGGCTGAGTAATATTCCATTGTATATATGTACCACATCTTCTTTATCCATTCATCTTTAGATGGACACTTAGGTTGCTTCCATGTCCTGGCTATTGTAAATAGAGCTGCAATGAACATTGTGGTACATGACTGTTTTTAAGTTATGTTTTTCTTAGGGTATATGGCCAGTAGTGGGATTGCTGGCTAATATGGTAGTTCTATTTTTAGATTTTAGGGAACCCCAGACTGTTCTCCATAGTGGCTGTACAAATTTACATTCTGACCAACAGTGCAAGACAGTTCCCTTTTCTCCACACCCTCTCCAGCATTTATTGTTTGTAGATTTTTCGATGATGGCCATTCTGAGTGGTGTGAAGTGATACCTCATTGTAGTTTTGATTTTCATTTCTCTAATGATTAGTGATGCTGAGCATCTTTTCATGTGTTTGTTGGCAATCTGTATATCTTCTTTGGAGAAATGTCTGTTTAGTTCTTCTGCCCAATTTTTGATTGGGTTGTTTGTTTTTTTGATATTGAGCTGCATGAGCTGCTTGTATATTTTGGAGATTAATCCTTTGTCCATTGATTCATTTGCAAAAATTTTCTCCCATTCTGAGGGTTGCATTTTCGTCTTGTTTATTGTTTCTTTGCTGTGCAAATTTTAAGTTCCATTAGGTCCCATTTGTTTATTTTTGCTTTTATTTCCATTTCTCTAGGAGATGGGTCAAAAAGGATCTTGCTGTGATTTATGTCATAGAGTGTCCTGCCTATGTTTTCCTCTAAGAGTTTGATAGTGTCTGGCCTTACATTTAGGTCTTTAGTCCATTTTGAGCTTATTTTTGTGTATGGTGTTAGGGAGTGATCTAATCTCATACTTTTACATGTATCTGTCCAGTTTTCCCAGCACCACTTATTGAAGAGGCTGTCTTTTCTCCATTGTATATTCTTGGCTCCTTTATCAAAAATAAGATGACCATATGTGCATGGATTTATCTCCGGGCTTTCTATCCTGTTCCATTGATCTATATTTCTGTTATTGTGCCAGTATCATACTGTCTTGATTACTGTAGCTTTGTAGTATACTCTGAAGTCAGGGAGTCTGATTCTTCCAGCTCCATTTTTCTTTCTCAAGATTGCTTTGGTTATTTGGGGTCTTTTGTGTTTCCATACAAATTGTGAAATTTTTTGTTCTAGTTCTGTAAAAAATGCCAGTGGTAGTTTGATAGGGATTGCATGGAATCTGTAGATTGCTTTGGGTAGTATAATCATTTTCACAGTGTTGATTCTTCCAATCCAAGAACATGGTATATCTCTCCATCTGTTTGTATCATCTTTAATTTCTTTCATCAGTGTCTTATAGTTTCCTGCATACAGGTCTTTTGTCTCCATAGGTAGATTTATTCCTAGGTATTTTATTCTTTTTGTTGCAGTGGTAAATGGGAGTGTTTCCTTAATTTCCTTTTCAGATTTTTCATCATTAATGTATAGGAATGTAAGAAATTTCTGTGCATTAATTTTGTATCCTGCTACTTTATCAAATTCATTGATTAGCTCTAGTAGTTTTCTGGTAGAGTCTTTAGGATTCTCTAGGTATAGTATCATGTCATCTGTAAACACTGACAGATTTACTTCTTCTTTTCTGATATGGATTCCTTTTATTTCTTTTTCTTCTCTGATTGCTGTGGCTAAAACTTCCAAAATTATGTTGAATAAGGGTGGTGAGAGTTGGCAACCTTGTCTTTTTCCTGATCTTATGGTTTCAGTTTTTCACCATTGAGAACGATGTTGGCTGTGGGTGTGTCATATATGGCCTTTATTATGTTGAGGTATGTTCCTTTTGTGCCTACTTTCTGTAGGGTTTTTTATCATAAATGGGTGTTGAATTTTGTCAAAAGCTTTTTCTCAATCTATTGAGATTATCATATGGTTTTTCTCCTTCAATTTGTTAAGATGGTTTATCACATTGATTGATTTGCATAAATTGAAGAATCCTTGCATTCCTGGGATAAACCCCACTTGATCATGGTGTATCATCCTTTTAATGTACTGTTGGATTCTGTTTGCTAGTATTTTGTTAAGGAATTTTGCATCTATGTTCATCAGTGATATTGGCCTGTAGTTTCCTTTCTTTGTGACATCTTTGTCTGGTTTTGGTATCAGGGTGATGGTGGCCTCATAGAATGAGTTTGGGAGTTTCTCCCTCTGCTATATTTGGAAGAATTTGAGTAGGATAGGTGTTAGCTCTTCTCTAAATGTTTGATAGAATTTGCCTATAAAGCCATTTGGTCCTGGGCTTTTGTTTGTTGGATGATTTTTAATCACAGTTTCAATTTCAGTGCTTGTGATTTGTCTCTTTATATTTTCTATTTCTTCCTGGTCCAGTCTCATAGGCTTTGCTTTTCTAAAAATTTGTGGGACATTAATTTTTAAAATACACATTTTCAAGGATGTGGCACAGAACAACAGCTATTCCTGGATCATAGCTGATATCTAAGACAGCTGTGAATTCACACCAAATCATGACTATATACAGACATTCCTAAAAACAGTTTCAGTTAGTATACATTTCCAAATTCTCCCAATTTTCCAACTTTTAATATTTCAGGAAGCTGACTCTTTAATCAGTTACAAATTAGTTTTCATATGGTAGAGGATGGTATATATTTTATTCTTCTTCTAACGATTTTAGGTGACAGTGGTTATCCTTTGAAAAACTACTTAATTACTTTTGTCTCATCCTCGGACTCCTTCTAAACATAGAATCAATATAAGTTATACTTGGACTCAATGAGTGACTGGAATGGTAATGAAGAATGCATCAAGAATCTTTACAAACAGGACGTGGATTCCTTGTTCAATCTAGTGGAGCCTCACCATGCTGTCCTTCAGACGTCTAAAGGCTCTATAATATTTAGCATGGCCATTAAATGCAGCTTATCTTTTAAAAGAGCTGCAGAGATGAACGCAGCTCACCAAATGGCTGAAGTGAATGACTCTGATGATGTGCACTTTTGCAAAATTGGTTCAAATAGTAAAATAGAGTTTAAAATATTGGAGCCAGATGTTGATTTTCATTTTTTAAATTAATTGATTAATTAATTTTTTGCCTGTGTTGGGTCTTGGTTGCTGCGCGTGGACTTTCTCTAGTTGTGGCGAGCAGGGGATACTCTTCGTTATGGTGCATGGGCTTCTCACTGTTGTGCCTTCTCTTGTTGCAGAGCATAGGTTCTAGGTATGTGGGTTTCAGTCGCTGTGGCATGTGGGCTCAGTAGTTGAAGCTTACGGACTCTAGAGTGCAGGTTCAGTAGTTGTGGCACACGGACTTATTTGCCCCACGGCATGTGGGATCTTCCTGGACCTGGGCTCGAACCCATGTCCCCTGAGTTAGCAGGAGAATTCTTAACCACTGCACCACCTGGGAAATCCTAATGTTGATTTTCATTTTTAAAGGAGGAAAGAAATTCCTTCTAACTACCATATTTAGGCAATTATTTCTATTACAGAAGTAAATATGTATCATAGTTATATTTTATCTGTGTGTAGGTGCCTTGGCAGTAAATACTAGGAAAAAAATTACTTTGGGCAGAAGCATTTCTTTTCTCCAAGCAGAGGCTGTAGATATTGTAACTGTGGAGTTTCATTTGAGGATAGGTCTAGTTTGGAGGAGCAAACAAAGTATATTTGTTCAAAGTGTGGTTATTGATCTCTCTTTTAGAAACTGACATGAAACTTAGGTCTCAATGGAAAGCACTTTTGCCTTCTCAGCTACCCATTCACCTCTTTAGGGGAGTGATAAGGGTATTTATTATTTTTATTGCTTTCTTATATTCCTTATAAAATGTTTTTAATATTATCTGCTAGCCAGAAAAATAAACTAAGAAAAAATAAGTTGAAACACTCCAACAATGTTAGACTGCATCTTTGGAGTAAGCTTTGAGAGTTTTCAAAGTGCCCCCATATAGTGTAGAAGAAATAACATTTCTAAAGTTTGAGGTTTTATTAATGTAACAATTTTGTTATCAGAGTACTACGATGTTGTTCAGTGGAAAATGATTATTCTATTTTGTATTGTGGGAAAAATATATTTGTGCTAGAGGTCTTTGAAATATATGTATTTGAGATACTATATTATTATTATTATTATTAAATGCAATCCAAATAGTGATTTTTAAAGATAAAATGTATTTAAGTAAGTGAGTGTTTGAATCAGAAGAGTCTTGAACTGATATCTTGCACATTGAATTGAATTCCATTGATGATCTAAATTCTTGATGTTAGGAAAATCATTCAGTTCTATTTTTTTGTTTTTAAGGTACCAGATGTTCACCTTCTTTTTCTTAACTGAGGTATAATTGATATATAACATTATATTAGTTTCATGTGTACAAATAATGATTTGATATTTGTATACATGGTGAAATGATCACTGCAATAAGTCTAGTTGACATCTGTCATCATACATAGTTACAAAATTTGTTTTGCTGGTGATGAGAACTTTTCTACTCTTTTACTGTCTTCCAGATATGCAATTCAGTGTTATTAACTATAGTCACTATGCTTTACATTATATCTCCATAATTTCTTTCTTCTATAACTGGAAGGTTGTACCTTTTGACCTCCTTCACACATTTTCCATACCCCCCAATCCTACCTCTGTCAGCCACCAATCTGTTCTCTGCATCTATGAGCAGGGTTTTGGTTTTTGTTCATGATTTTTAGGATCCACGTGTAAATGAGATCACACAGCACTTATTTTACTTTTAATGCCCACAAGGTCCATCCATGGTGTGGCAAATGGCAAGATTTCATTCTCTTTTATGGTTGAATAATATATCACTGTTTACCACAACTTTTTTATCCATTCATCCATCAGTGGACATCTAGTTTATTTCCATATCTTTGCTATTGTAAACAATGCTGCTGTGAACACAGGGGTGTACATGATTTTTGAGTGATTGTTTTCATTTTCATTGGGTAAATATCTGAAAGTAGAATTGATGGATAATATGATAGACATTTTTTTGAGGAAGCTCCACACTGTTTTCCATAGTGGTTGCACCAGTTTACATTCCCACCAACAGTGCACAAGTGTTCCCTTTCTATTTCTCATCTTTTTTTTTTAACATCTTTATTGGAGTACAATGCCTTACAATGATGTGTTAGTTTCTGCTGTATAACAAAGTGAATCAGCTATACATATACATATATCACCATATCTCCTTCCTCTTGAGTCTCCCTCCCCCACTACCTATCCCACCCCTCTAGGTGGTTACAAAGCACTGAGCTGATCTCCCTGTGCTATGCGGCTGCTTACCAGTAGCTACCTATTTTATATTTGGTAGTTATATATGTCCATGCCACTCTCTCAATTTGTCCCAGCTTACCCTTCCCCCTCCCCGTGTCCTGAAGTCCATCTTCTACGTCTGTGTCTTTATTCCTGTCCTGCCACTAGGTTTTCCAGAACCATTTTTTTTTCTTAGATTCCATACATATGTGTTAGCATATGGTATTTGTTTTTCTCTTTCTGACTTACTTCACTCTGTATGACAGAATCTAGGTCTATCCACCTCACTACAAATAACTCAATTTCATTTCCTTTTATGGCTAATATTCCATTGTATATATGTACCACATCTTCTTTATCCATTCATCTTTCGATGGACACTTAGGTTGCTTCCATGTCCTGGCTATTGTAAATAGAGCTGCAATGAACATTGTGGTACATGACTGTTTTTGAATTATGGTTTTCTTAGGGTATATGTCCAGTAGTAGGATTGCTGGGTCATATGGTAGTTTTATTTTTACTCTTTTAAGGAACCTCCATACTGTTCTCCATAGTGGCTGTACCAATTTACATTCCAACCAACAGTGCAAGAGGGTTCTCTTTTCTCCATACACTCTCCAGCGTTTATTGTTTGCAGATTTTTTGATGATGGCCATTCTGAGCAGTGTGAGGTGATACCTCATTGTAGTTTTTGTTTGTTTGTTTGTTTTTTGCGGTACACGGGCCTCTCACTGTTGTGGCCTTTCCCATTGCAGAGCACAGGCTCCGGACATGCAGGCTCAGTGGCCAAGGCTCACGGGCCTAGCCACTCCGCGGCATGTGGGATCCTCCTGGACCAGGGCACAAACCCAAGTCCCCTGCATCAGCAGGTGGACTCTCAACCACTGCGCCACCAGGGAAGCCCCTCATTGTAGTTTTGATTTGAATTTCTCTAATGATTAGTGATGTTGAGCATCCTTTCATGTGTTTGTTGGCAATCCGTATATCTTGTTTGGAGAAATATTTAGGTCTATTTAGGTCTTCTGCCCATTTTTGGATTGGGTTGTTTGTTTTTTTGATATTTAAGGAGACAAAAGACCTGTATGCAGAAAACTCTAAGACACTGATGAAAGAAATTAAAAATGATACAAACAGGTGGAGAGATATACCATGTTCTTGGATTGGAGGAATCAACATTGGGAAAATGACAATACAACCCAATAGGGATTCAATGCAATCCCTATCCAACTACCAATGGCATTTTTCACAGAACTAGAACAAAAAAAATTCACTTTGTATAGAAACAAAAAAGACCCCAAATAGCAAAAGCAATCTTGAGAATGAAAACTGGAGCTGGAAGAATCAGACTCCCTCACTTCAGAGTATACTACAAAGCTACAGTAATCAACACTGTATGGTCCTGGCACAGAAACAGAAATATAGATCAATGGAACAGGATAGAAAGCCCAGAGATAAACCCACACACATACGGTCCACTTATTTTTGATAAAGGAGCCAAGAATATATAATGGAGAAAAGACATCCTCTTCAATAAGTGGTGGTGGGAAAACTGGACAGCTACATGTAAAAGAATGAAATTAGAACAGTCCCTAACACCATACACAAAAATAAACTCAAAATGGATTAAAGACCTAAATGTAAGGCCAGACACTATAAAACTTTTAGAGGAAAACATAGGCAGAACATTCTATGACACAAATCACAGCAAGATCCTTTTGACCCACCTCTTAGAGAAATGGAAATAAAAACAAAAATAAACAAATGGGACCTAATGAAACTTCAAGGCTTTTGCACAGCAAAGGAAACCATAAACAAGACGAAAAGACAACCCTCAGAATGGGAGAAAATATTTGCAAATGAAACAACTGGCAAAGGATTAATCTCCAAAATATATAAGCAGCTCATTCAGTTTTCTTTACTCTAGTTCCTTCACCCATAAAATGAGATGTGTGAAACAACAGTGATTACTAATCTGTGTACATGGGTTCCTGAAAGATGCAGAGTTACTTTTAAAAGGTCTCAATTCCAAGTTTTATTTATAAATGGTCTAATGATTTACTCACTTAAGCAAAACACACAGTGTATTTAATATAATAAAATGTATTTAATATACTAAAGTGAAGTGCATTTAATGCAATAAAATTTTTCAAAAAGCATTTCTCAATTTATAGTAGCTATTTCTCATAATGTAGTTTGTCAATCAATTACACTGAGCAACTGCTCATCCGTAAGACTTTTTTATTTTGATCATTGAAAGAGGTCCTCATATTTGAATATGTTTGGCAATCACTTGACCATATTATCTTTCAAGTCACTTCCAACATAGTGTTCCATGATTTGAGGATAATTTCATCATTTCTACCTTAGCTTAATTCAAATGGAAAGTAAATCTGGCAAAATGAACTCTATTTTATGGAGTAGCTGTGTAATACAAATTCTCTGACACTTAAAATGTGAATTTTTTCTTGCCACTATGGTGATGACCATGATAGAAAATCTCTTGGTCTATTACATTTATAATGTTTGACATAAAAAATACTGTGAAGCTTGTATCTAAAGTATGGGAGGGATGGTTGAGTGTCTATAGAACAATGCCTTGATTATGTATGACTTGCACACAAGTGGACCATGGCATGATTCTTTAATGTTAAATCTGATAATCATTCCTTTCTTTAACCTTTTAATATACAAATAGTAATCAAACTTTTTCAAGACTGGTATCAAATTTCTTTTTGACTTATGACAATAAAAAAAGAAAAAAAATTAATGATCTTTCTACCTCTTCTGGACCTCAGCTCTGTGGTATGTTTCTGAGGCATCATCATTCTAGAAAACATAAGAGTGTCACATTAGTTAGTGTTCAGTCTCAGACATTGACCGCAGAATTGCAAAACCTCCAATTCTTTCCCTCCCTCATTTTCTATGAACTAGTACTAGAAGAAACCAGTTTAGGAAATATCTGTATGGTGGATTTTTGTTGGACTATCTACACTCACAGTTAGATTTTCCCTCATAAGAATTTTTATTTGGGTCACTGGGATGCTGGTAGATTAATGGCTCTGGAGCTAGATTTTGAAACAGCAAGGTGGTGCTCATTTTCCACAACACTCTTGGCGAAACAAAAGTGGTCAATTTGCAGAGAGAATGAAAGCATAGTATAGTGAGAAGAAGAAATGTAAAAGCAGGAAAACTGTCTTCTGAACTCTTTTATTTTCTCAATCCAGTAAATGTTGTTGACACTTCCTCATTTAAGTTTCATGAGTTATCTCTGCACCTGCCAATGTGTTCCTCCTTTTCCTTGTGCTTGTCTGAATGGATGTCTGCCACTTACAATGAAAAAAGACTTGATTCACCCATCCTATTCTCATATGCTAGAGCATAAGTCTATCGCAGTCCAGTGGTGTTGTCCCCAGTATTACCATTTTGCTTCCAATGTTGGCATGTGGCTAATCCTCTCCAAGCTCCCTGGGAAATGTTGTTACCTATACATAGAAGATCTTCTGTCTTTTTTCTATTCCAAAGAATGATGTACTTTTCAATTTATTGCTTCTATTCTCTTGTACTGAATTGGGAAAAATGATCTCTTTTCACTTGATTAGCACGCTCAAAAGTCCTGCTGCCATATACTTTCAATCCCTGTAGAGATTTCTGTGTGCTGAACCTTTCATTCTAAACTTTTTTTGTTGTTGTTGACAGACTTCTCAAAACACTGAGGAACAAGTCACAGAACTATTGATATCTTGAGGACCAACTTGAATAGAATGCATCATTCAATTTTAAAACTGGCTCTCTGCTTCATTCAGAATTTACTGACAGTGAGTCAAATGTGTGCTTTTGACTCTCCTTCCTTAGGATAACTTCCCATAAGGTCCCTTGATTATCAATACACATATACTTTAAAAAAAATTATTTATTTATTTATTTATTTATTTATATTAATGACTGCTTCGGGCCTTCGTTGCTGCACGCGGGCTTTCTCTAGGTGTGGCTAGAGGGGGCTACTCTTCATTGCTGCTTCTCATTGCGGTGGCTTCTCTTGTTGCGGAGCACAGGCTCTAGGTGTGCAGGCTTCAGTAGTTGTGTCACATGGGTTCAGTAGTTGTGGCTCGGGGGCTCTAGAGCTCAGGCTCAGTAGTTGTGGCATACGGGCTTAGTTGCTCCACTGCATGTGGGATTTTCCCAGGCCGGGGATCGAACCTATGTCCCCTGTACTGGCAGGTGGATTCTTAACCACTGCACCACCAGGGAAGCCCCACATATAGCTTTAGTGAGCTCACTTCAACAATTTTTTAAAGCATGCTCAGACAAGTCTGAATCCATAGAGTCTATGGAACCTGAGCTCTCAATCATGATTTCCATTGAACCATTTGGTTATCAACTTATCATAACACAAGAAGTTAGTGCTATGTGTCTTTGAGGTGTCAAAATAGTTGTCACATGAACCAGAGCTGTCAATTACCGATTGCCCATCTCCATTTCTGAATATTGCTTATTTCTGTATTCCTAGACTTTGTATTCTGTCAACCTATTCTAACTACCCCATATTGGCACTCATAGAAATCAACAACTGCTGTAACTAAGAATTGCTCATCAACAACTGCTGTAACTAAGAATTGCTCACCATTGGTCTCATCTGTGGCTACTTTTTTTTTTTTTTGACAGACACACTGGAGGTCTACAGCCTTCTGCTCTACCCCAGCTTCTAATTCTATAAGTATGCCACTTTGTCCTCACCTGGGTCATTGAAAAAGATCTAATAATCCTTTGAACAGAAATGAAAGAACCTGTAAGCTTTTGATGATTAGATTAAAGATTGTTACTATTCTCTAACTTACAAAATAAATGTATAAATACGTCAAAACATTGTTTACACACAAACTATTACTTACAATAAGAAAAGTCTACCAGAACTTAAAGAAACAGTTCATGAAGACTACAGATACTGTATAATAAATGATCTTAGAAGAAATCAGGATCTGAAAATATGGAGAAAGTTTTCTTTACTCTAGTGCAAATCTACAGTAGTATGTGATAGGGTGTAGAATGGCTTATTTGAGATTCACCAGCGTCTCATCAGAAGTATTACGAAAATTTTAAAACTTATTTTTATTGCCACAAATCCTAGATTGATATTCTGTACATCTAGGAACATCATTTATACTGCTTACAAGAAAATCTAGTGAAACACTCCTAGCCTAGCATTTCTTGAAATTTAATTTTAGGACTTCAGGTGTCAAAAATTATTCTCCCCTCCCAGTCCCACCACCACTACAGAATTGCCCAATACAAGCTGGGACCAAAAATTCTTTGGTATTATTTACAAAAGGGCTGTGGGACAGAGATTTAACTTTTTCCCTCCTCCTCCAATTAGATCAATGCTTCCAGAAACTTACAGTACAAGTTACAGTTTACAAGCGGTAATGGGAACAGAGTTCACTCATTTTAAATTCAGATGTACTGGTCATCTATTGTGAGCTAATTACTTTTCTATAAAATGTGGTTTCCAGCCCTCACAGGAACCCAGTAAGTTAGGTCTCATGCTCTCTTTTCAGATGAGATCACCGCTAGTGAGTGGCAGGCCTGGGACTGGAAACCCAGTGTCTTTGTCATTTCTGCATTTCTGTAGCTCCTTTTCAGAGGGAAGATCCTGTACAGCAGGGGGTAAATTGCTGAGGAACTAATTAGGAGGCACTGGACTTAACCTTGAAAGATCACTTTATAGCCTCAGTACATTAGGCAGTTTCTTTCCTGGTCTCCTACTTAACACATATTTGGTTTTCTTTCTCCAGGTACTTACTGTCTGACTACCTTGTCTTTGGGGAAGACAGCAGTAATACGATTCTTAAAGTTGTGTTACTTCAGAAATGAGCATGAAGATGAAATGTCGAGTTCTCTGGAAAATTATTTTTATAGCATAAATCAAATGTCCCTTCAGTGAATGAGAGTTTATAATAATGGCTTGGAGGAAGCAATAGCAATAACCTGGTCAATTTAGAGATCAGGTAGTACAGCCTTTTCATTTTTCCCATGAGAAAATCAAAGCCCCAAAAAGGGTAATGAACTTCCTAAAGTCATCTAGCTGGATAATGACAGTACAAGGACTCAGACCTAGGTCTCTTGACTGCCTGATGAGACTTTTTCTTAAGTTTATGACCCAACATTGCTCTTTGTATAAGTGGATTCCTAAGAGTATGTTGGCTCTCCTATTTAAAACTGAGCATCTATATTTTCAGGCAACCATTTCTCAAAGTCATTACAGAGCCAAAAAACAGATTTGGTAACAAATAACAGGGCTGGTTATTTTCTTTAATCCAACTTGGAGGAAAAAAAATAAACAGTAGCTTAAAAAGTAGATTTAAAGGAAACCAAACAGCATTGTCTGATTATTGGCATAAGACTTATTTGGTATTAGAGGTTTTGGCACAGCTTCAGCATTAATTGGTCAAAATCCCAAGTTCACTTTTTATATCAGCCACAGCATAATAGCTTTGGGTTTGTTTTGCAGGTCTTTCCAACCTAGTTCATTCACAGGGCTGAAAGCTGGAGTCCTTTTGAATACTGGAAGTCAATTGCACGTTATATTACATCAGCATTGTGGGCACATTGAACGCCGTTGAAAGGAATAGGCCAGCAGAGGGTTTTGGGCAGCCTTGGCTTATACTTAAGTTTATGTGAGACTGAGGATAATGTAATTCTGTTTCTGTGTGAGAGATTTGTACTTGCCTAAGCAAATTGGCTTGAAAGAGACCACTGCGTTGTCCTCTGCTAGGGCACACAATTTCTTCTGCAGCAATTCTGCATCTGTAACTACTGTGTTTCTGAATAGAAGCTTCTTCTAAATCCTGGTGAAGCAAATACTTAGAAAACTGCCAGTGGGATTTGCAGAAGACCCTGGAGAGCCATCTTTCCCTTTTCCAATCTTCCATGTGAGGACCTTCTAGGGTATCTTTTTTGGGGATCAAATTAATCCACACTTTTCTAAGAATATTGTGAAGCAGCCCAGTCCTTAGTTCATTAATCTGATACATTCTGCAAATGCTCATCAAGCTCCAAATATGTGTTATGTTAGATGCTTCAGATATAACAGGAAATAACACATCTTTGCTGACCTCATGAACTCTCTACAGAAAAGAATAAAATAAAAATATAAGCATTTCCTTTGTCCAAGTACACACTGCCTGTAACTGATCTGAGCTCAGTCTGATCCTAGAATCCAAATTCTTAACTACTCTGCTATACTTCTTTTGAGCTCAGAGTCTGATCCCAGAATCCAAATTCTTAACTACTCTTCTATACTGCTTTTAAGTGATGTGTCAGAACTTCACCTTCTCTAGAAGTCTTTCTAGCTCCTTTTGAATGTGTCTGTGGGTTGCTTTCTGGCATTTAAAGAATTTCCTTGGCCTGCTGGATAGGAATTATTCAACAGTGTAAGTAAAAATTATTTGAAGAAAAAAATGCTAATAGAATAAACAATTGCTCTTGTTTTATTTTATGTTGTTAATGGAAATTTCAAAATACATATTCTAGATTTGCTTAGGAGCAATTAAGTCACAAGAAGGACAATATTCTAAATTTCAGGTAAACTTCATGTAGCATTTGCTTGGGAGGACAAGAGTTGTGAGAGGGACTATTGGGGAGGGTGCCTTCAAAGTCACAGTTTTATCCTAGACTACTCTGGGTATGAGCTTGCACTGTGGTCACTCATATTTGCTGTTTCAGACATCCCACAATTGAATTTTTAGAACCACTAGTCAACAAGTGATTAGGTCAAAACTGAAACTTGATATGTTTCAAGTTAATTTTCACCTAAATGGAAAACTGTATAACATCTGATAGAAGTTAAAAGGGAACACTTGTCACAAAGGGCTTTAAGATATTACTTAATTCCCACCAAATCACTTTGTGGCTCAGAATTTTCATCTCCATTTCACAGATAAATAGGAGAGGAACCATGTGAGGTTCAACATCTGGCCCCAGGCCATGTAAAAATTCAATATCAGCATAGAGATCAGAACTCTGCAAACTTGGATCCTTTTGACTTCTCTACTTTGAGGACAATGCATCTTGTAAATTGACCCAGTCTTTGAAAAGTCAGGCTTCTTAGTAAAGTCCCTGTATCCTTTGCAAGTCAAAACTTTCTGACTTGTATTTCAGGCTCTTTGGTAACTTGCTACTCTCCAAAAGACATGGAGGGCTGGGGGAGGGAGTATCAAAGAATCATGGTGGAAATTGAACTGATACAAAGCACTATGAACCTGATTTATGTATTAACCATGCCTGCCTAGCATCTTCAAAAAAACACTGCTTTATTTGGCAAAGTATGACATCTTAAATTACCCCAATAGTATTTCTAATGTTCTGTGTTAACTGAAAAAACATGTACAACCTAAGCTGAGAATTATGTTTTATTCAGTGGACTTTCTGACAACTCAAGCATGAGAGGCAGCCTCTCAGCTCTGAAGAATTGCTCTGAAGAAGTAAGGGAGGAGCCAGGATACATAGGTGTTTTGCAACAAAAACCAGGTAGTTGGAACATCAAAAGATTACTGTTAATTAAAGAAAACCAGACTTCTCAAATTAATGAATTTAGCACTTTTCTATGTATGGAAAGATGCAAGAGTCTTGGCTTATTGAAATCATTCCTTTGCTATGCACCTTAACTATCTAGGGCCAGTATACCCCTTTTCTCCATCCTAAATCCACTCAGGGTGCACAGTCAGGGCTTGCTGCAGTGGCTGCTGACTTGATGTTCACAACATCCTTTGTTTACTGATATAGCAGGCAACATTCTTCAGCCACAACTTCTAGCTGAACTTTGAGAAGAACTTTTTTCTAACAAAACGCCAGGGCAGAAGTAAACAAATAACTAACAATACCAATAGAACTTCATCACTAACATCTAAGTAATGACCGAATTTACCTTTTTCTCCATGGAGAGATATTCATGCTACTCTCAATCTCATTTGGACCAAAATGCAGATGATGTGTGTACAACCTCATCATTTGACCCATATTCACATTGAGAGTCTTGGAAATCAAAAGACCATTAGGGCTAATTAGAGCAGAAAAGACTGCTTGGAAACCACCAGTGGGTTCATAAGATAGGAAATGGGATGGAGAGGCAGGAGAGGCAGAGTGGGTAGCAGCATAAAGAAAAGTAGCATTTGTAGAATATCAATTGGTACCTTGTGAATAGCTGCAGGAAAATAAATCTTGTTAACTACTTCTGTTCCTGTACACTTTGCCCCTTACACTCCACTCCTCCTTTCACCGCAGTTATGTTTTCTTGAATTGCACATATTATTATAAAATATTTCTTAAATTCCTTTTTATGACTATATAACCATGCTTGAAATTTTCCTATGGAATATTATTATTTTTCTCCCTTTAAAAAAGTTAAACAACATTATATTTATACATATATATATGTTATATGATATATCGATATGTCATATTATATATATATATATATATATATATATATTAGCAATCTATTACTGTGGATCAACTTATCCTTGAATGTATCAGCTTAAAATAGCACACAGTTATTATCTCATCATTTTGTGAGTCAAGAATCTGAGCACAGTTTAGCAAGGTCCTGTGCTTTATGGTCTCTCACAGGCTGCAACAAATACGTCAGCTGGATCTATGGTCTCACCTGAAGACTCAACTGGAGAAGGACCACTTCCAATCTCACTCATTTCCTTGAGAGCTTGTAGACTGAGGGGCTGCATTCCTCACTAGTTACCACTACCTTAAGGTCCTTGCCAGGTAAGCCTCCGCAGCTTGCTTTATCAGAGTAAGCATGTGGGAAGAACCAGAGAGAGAGGGAACAAACAAGAACAAGTTCACCATCTTTTGTAATCTGTTCATGAAAGTGACATCCCGTGATCTTTGCAGTACTCTATTCATTAAAAAAAGAAAGTCACTAGGTCCAGCTCACACTCCAGGGAAGGGATTATACAAAGGTTTGAGAGTCAGAAGGTGGGGAATATTTAGAACCAGGTCAGAAGCTGCCTACCACAGTATGTTTTGGTTGCAGCTAGCAAGTATGTTTTGCTTAAAACATGTATCTGAGAGAAATGTATTCAACAACTCAATTTTGTCAGAGAAGGTTTTGAATCATACAATTAGTAAAATTCTCTCTAAGTTAAGACAGATAAACAAATAGGAAATATACCCTATCCTCAACTCTTCTGATTGATAGGATGAAATATGTCAAGAAGAGATGAGTCCTTACTTCTCATATATTAATCCTGACGAGGAAGGATCCATAAAGAGTTGTCCCAGTTTTTGATGATCATGAGCATAAATGTGTGTGGGGTGGAGGTGGGAGTTCTACGGGGGATGATGGAACAGTGTGGCAGGAAGATCAAGTTCTGTGTGTAGTAGGCCTGCTCTGCTTTGAAGTCAAGTTCAGCCTCTCACTACATGCCTTGTGTAAATATACAAAACAATCAATTAGGGTCCAAATATGTTTGTTGTCATTGAACATAAAATGGACCATGTTTAACCTGAGAGAGTGTCCCTTTTGAGCCTCTTATCTTATAATCAAAGGTGGAAAAAAAAAAGGAATTGGTGATTTGATTATATTTTTACCTACTAATCTAATAGTAATAGGTTCCTGACCCTTTTTTAAAATGTGTGACATTAATAATACTTATTTCATTTTAATCACATAGAAAGGTTAAGAAGGATTTAGATAAACTAGTTCTTAGTTTCTCACACTACATTGTAAGCCATTTTGTAACAGTAGAACATATATATATATATTTATAATGATTTTCAAGAAAGAGGAAAAGCAGAGCGAAACAACTGAATCAGCTTTGAGAATGAGGCTTTGTGTTATTGCCTTGACAACTTCAATGAGAGCTCCTTATGTCAGTTCACTAATTAGCATATGTTTTTATGAGTGGCACTATATACACCCTTGGAGTGCTGAACAATAAATAGACTAGCTTTTATTCTTTAGGAGCTTATGGAGAACAAAAATATATGTTGATTCATTTGTTAAATATATATTTACTGAGAGCTTATTTTATGAGAGCTATTTGAACTAATCAATCAAGGAAAAAAAAATATACTGACAAGTTCCTTGCCTTGTG